>NC_057794.1:351948764-352078710 GCF_018294505.1 Triticum aestivum
CTTGTGCTTTCCTCTGAAAGGCAACACAATTTTGTCAAAGAGATGGCCTGAAGCAACATCTTGTTTTGTTCATATCAGAAAGTCTGTATAAAGTATTACATACCTTTAGCAAGAGGGCTTCGGCAACAGTTATGTATGTTCTGATGACCTGGGATAGAATCAACCATAACATCAAAATCAAACTGTAGGAACAAACGTGGGGTGGGGGGGTGGGGGAGAGAGAATTCACCTTTGTTCCCCATGACCCAACTCTTCGTCAAAATTCTTCCTCTTCTTTTTTGTCTCAGATCTTCACACATCATGCTTAGAAAAACGATAAACCAACGATTGAAATCAGATCATCAAAAAACTAAGGTTAAAGAAGAAGATGAGACGCAGATGGGCAACCTAGATTGAGGACGACAACGAGGGCCGATGAGCAGCGTCCGACACATGACGCGAGCGCCGTCTCGGCCTCCGGCTTCGCTTCTCCTTCCCCCAGTGCCGTCCTCCTGTGCTCCTTCTCCCTCCCCGCCGTCCTCCTCTGCTCCTCAGCAGCGACCTGTGACCGGCCCAGAACCACAGCCCACAGCGGTGGCTGATGGAGGATGGGGAGGCATCGGGAAGAACTACACAAGCGGCGACGATGACCATACGCTGGGGCTCCGAGGTCAGGGGAGGACGAGGCGGCGCAGTGGCGGCGGAGAGAATTGGGGAATGGGAAGCGGAGCTCGAGAAGGGAGCGATTGGTGGGTCAAAGACGCGAGCGATTGGTGGCTAGGGTTTCACCGTGAGAACCCCACGCTCGCTGCAGAGCCTTTCTTTTTTCACGCAGGCCACGCGCGAGACGCACCACCACGCTGGGCCCGTGGGTAAAGAAGGCCTACCCGTCATTCACTGGAGCATGAAACAATAACGTGCGAGAAAACAGACGGCTAAATTATTGACAGCGCGGTAAAACGCTACAATAGTGGTGGATCGAGCGAACGACGTTCACCGCGCGACGCGAATGCCCCAGAATGGCGGGTACCCTAGCAGCTTTTATATGTTAGATATAGAAGACTAGATAACACATTTTCTTTTGGCGTGTATAAAATGCGGCGAACTGGTTCGATCTTCCAGTGGTGCATGCCCACGAGACGAGAGGAGAGCAAGCAAGCGTTCATGCAAGACGAAGATCGAGAAGGAATTCCATCGGTCGATCGATCGATATATCGTGCATGGGAGACTGCGAGGAGTGGCGCAGCGGGGGAGGTGTATGGCTGGGAGTATCGTGTGGGTGCAGGACAAGCTGATCGTCTCCAATGAATGCCGGCAATGTTGGCACACAGTGACACTGGAAATAGCTAGACCTTGGCCTCTGTTGCCCTGTTGGGGAGTACGTACACACATTCACCCATTATTGAACTGCAAAACACATTTACTACCACCATGTAAGACTGCCCTAGCTTGCCTAGCTTGGACATCAACTGCCGCTGCCTCCGGTTCATCCACCTTAACTACCACGCACAGCTCAACTTTCCCTTCTTTATTTTCTCCGGTAACCTGGCTAATTAGCTTCGGACATAATACGCACATGCGGATGCAGTTTCCTTCATTGAGCTGCATTATAAGGGCATCTCCGATGTAATGTATGTACGAGCACGCGATTAGATAATAATAATTTACACCTCATGTTCGCTTCTGCTCCCACGACTCACCTCCGCCTACACTCCATAGCCGCCGCTGCAACCGCCTCCACCCACGACCCACCTAGCCACCCCCATGCCTCACCGGCGTGGATATACGGGAGCGCCGCGCCGACACAACCGCAGCAGGATGTGGAGCTGCCTCGGATGCCCCTTCCTTATATATCACGCGTTTCCCCAGATGCTGTGCCCATTTGGATCCGCATCGCCGGAGATGTTGGAGGCCACAAGGGCGAGGAGATGTAGACATAGGGCGGAGAGGATCCGCGACGACGCCATGTCATGGACGTAGTGCATGAGGGAGTGGAAGGATGCAAAGAAAGAAATGGAGGCGGGTCCGATCTCGCGGTCCAGATGGGAAAGGTATGTCGAAGTTTGTAGGATTAGGCGGATCAAGAGATGAGGAATTTTGCTCGGAGGATTTACTTTGAGGGCACGGAGTCGGAGCGGGCCAGGATACCGCTGCCATCCGCGCCGCCGGTGACATTTGTAACCTGGGGGAAGCAGGAGGCGAAATCGGAAGATTCGCAGCGCAGTGCAAGGTGGGAGTGCGTGGTGGGTTTGATGCCCACCAGAGTTCCATCGCCGCCGAAGCCTGTGGATCTGCTGCCCTTCCTCTTGCCGGAACCGGCGATGGACTGAGAGCACCACAACAGGGTGGGGCAGATGTAGTGATTTGTCGGCTGCCTCGCCCGTGAGGGGTGGCGCGGTAGATCCTCCGCCTTCCACAATAGGTGGACGCTTTTGAAGGCTGTGTGATCTGGAAGAAGAAGAGTTGGGCTCAAAAGATGAGGAAGATCTAGCTGTTGTTGCTCCTCAACCTGCTACTTTTGGGGACGCTTTGCAGCAAGCTAAGAGGATGAAGAAGAAGGATGCTCGTAGTCAGGGGAGATCGAAATTGGACTTGTTGGCTAGCAACCTGAAGCGTAATGGAGACACAGATAGATGAGATGCACCAACTCTGCCAAAGTTCAGGTACGTACACTCACCTGCAAATCACAAGACTGTATCACCCATTGTTCATTGTCAGAATTCAATTAGTAGTTTTAGTAGTTGGTTTCAGAAATTCAGGAGGGAAACTATAGATGTAGGCAATGCTAATGAGCCAAACTGGCTACCTAGAGGGAGAAACGGCAAAGTTTATATCCCAGTAACCTATAGGCTCACCGGGGTGCCGCTTACCGCTCGTTCTCCGGCAAGGCAGATTGGGGATACAGGGGATGATATTGTGATGAGAGGGGAAAATTTCATTTCCATTCGTACTATGGAACGTTTTGTGCTTGCGGGCAGATGGGCTGGGCAAGAGAGAGGCCGGGAGAGCCCGTGAGTATGGGGGTGGGGTAGTTGGGGAGAAACAAACCACCAACCCTAATCCTTCCTTGAGCTGGCACCTTTCCCATTCTGGTGCCGCCGCCTGGCTGTCCCGGCAAACTCAGTGGGTGAAGAAAATCTGATGGGAGATCACTTTGGATTTGATCATGGAGGGGAGAGAATGTATGGTGGTGGGGGAAGAGGGAGAGGGGTCGATAGGAATTATCGTGAGTACAACTGCAATCAACAATTCCAGCCACGTCTCCCTCCCAGAAATTTGCAAAACAATTACTATCCTCCAAGAGATCAAAGCTACCAGTACAAAGGATTTGAGGGGCGTTTCCGTGGAGGCAATGCTCAGTATCGACGCTAGCCGCCAATGTAGGGGGTAATACTGGCTCACGGTGTCCAAGCAGTCAGGGGTTGTGGCATCCTCATATTCGAAGAACACTAGAGAGCAAGGGGGAGTAAGTGTTGGTAAGGCATCAGATCAAATTAAATCTAGCTCGGCAGGTGGGGGTGTTACTGGGGATGGAAATATTTCGCGTGCTTCTTCTGGTAAAGTTGCGCCCTTGCAGAAAATTGTTTATCACAGGTGTGTAGTCAAAGGTCATAGCTTAAAAGGATGTGAGGTTAAAGTTAAGTGTGACATCTGCTCAAAGGATTCACATATTGCAGACTTCTGTGCTTGGCTTCATCAGAAGAAACCAGTTGCCACTCTGGTGGGTTTTGGAGGTGAAGGGCTTGGCTGTTTCATTTATGAACATGCCAAAGATCTTGGGTTAAGTGAAAACAATGATGAAGTGGCTTTGGTGAGACTTACGGAAGGTTTTGATGTTAACTTGGATGTTGAACAGTTGGTTAGGTGCTTAGCCAAAACATACCCATGGAGATGGGACTAAAAGCTAAGGTCACCGAGACAACCTTTTTGGTAAACTATCCTTCTATGGCCAAGATAAATGAAGCTGCTATATATGACTGGGTGCCTTTGAAGGGTGAAACCATTATGGTTAATGCCAAAATTTGTAATGATGACTCACTGGCAGTGGGAAGTGCGTATGTGGTTTGGGTTAAAGCAAAAGTTGTTTCCAAGACACTTAAGAATTTCCATGGTTTACATGAGGTGGGATCGATGCCGAGGGTGAATCAAGAAGTGGATATGGTCACCTTGAAGGAATCTGCCTGGTCAGGATAAAAGTAGTTGTAGTAGATCACAATAAAATCCCAAGGTGGACTAAGCTCACTGGCCATTAAGCATGTCCTCAATACTTTGCGATCTTCTTGGGTTGAAGGGCGGATTACCATTGCAGTCCTAACGCTGATTCTTATATCCAGCGTTGGTGTTGGCTACCAGATCAGACCCTCCCTCGGGGTACCTGCGCTTACCACCATTGCCCTGGTTATTGCCATTGTGCCCAACCATACTCTACTGCCGGCCCTTAGCACTGACATTTTTCTTGCCATTATTAGGCTTATCCTCATCTGAATTAGGGTCCTTTGTACTATCAGAGTCAGCATATCTGGTAAGAACATCCATAAGCTTTCCCATATCTGTGTACTTAGTCTTAAGCCGCCCAAGCTTCTGTTTAAGTGGCTCGAAGCGACAATTTTTCTCCAATGCTAACACAACCTGACCCGCCACAATACCTTCTAAAGTGTGCATGATGGTCACAATCTGGCGGGCCCAATGATGGGGCAGACTCATCCTCTCGCTGTACGCAATGCTCCAAATTGACAATTTTCATTGTTCGGCTTCTTACATGTTCCTTGAAAATTCTTGATAAAATTATCCTTCAGCTCTCCTCAAGTGTTGATGGAGTTGGGGAGAGACTCTTTAACCATGTACGAGTTGTCCCTTCCCACATCATGGTGAAATACTTAGCACAAACTGCATCGCTGGCATCTAACATCTCCATGGCCAGTTCATAACTTTTGATCCAAGACTCTGGAGGGAGGTTTGATGTGTAATTAGGTATCTTACGCGGACCTTTAAAATCCTTAGGCAAGCGCTCATTGTGTAGGGCCGGTACTAAACATGGTACTCCGAGACCTCTAATGCCTAACCCAGCCTCAGCTAAAGTTGAAGGGATCACAAGGGGCGGCTCATAAGCCCCCTGGTTTGCTGCTTCCGCCCCTCGACGGGCCCTTGCCCCGTCCACAAGCGCTTGAGATGCACTCCGAGGATCGGGCGGGTTAACATGGGGCGGATTTCGACGACGTTCACTACTGGAGACTGTAGGCGACTCAATACGTCGGCTGTAACTGCGGCTCGGGAGAGTTGTTGAGTGCACACGATCACGACTGCATGAGTAGGCGGCCTGCTGAGCAATAGTTGTCTATAGGAGTTTGACCGCGTTCCGGGTTTCCACCGCGGCCGGTGACTTGCCAGTCATAGGAATTGCCGCCAACCGGGTTGCTGCTGCCAACATGTTATCCACCGGGTTAGAAAAGTGTCCAGGTGGCGTCAGGACACGTTGAGACGGTGTCTGATTGGGGGCGGGTTAGGCGCCCGCTCCTCCCTCCGTGCCAGCTCAGGCTGGTAAGGTTGAGCCACAACCCGATTCCTTGGCATATCTGGGTTTAACTGGGGACTCACCCGTGCATCTGGAGTGCTTGGACCTGCTCCAGGGATGTCAAACAAACGCCTTGAATTGTACATCAACGGTAGGAAATTCTGGTACCTTCTCTGAAAAACTGCATCAGACGCGTTCTGATCCAAACTTAAGTGCCAAGCATCCACCTTTACACGCTCCGCCTCTGCGTCAATCTGAGCCTTCAGCGCGGCTGTCTGAACATTCTCAGCCATGATATCTGATAACCCACAAGTATAGGGGATCAATTGTAGCCTCTTTCGATAAGTAAGAGTGTCGAACCCAACGAGGATCTAAAGGTAGAACAAATATCAAAGTTTGAGAAAGCGCTAGGCGTTAATTATGCGTTTGGCCACCTACTTGCGCTTTTCTAGCTTAGGCGTGATTAGGCGCAATTAGGCGCAATTATGCGTTTTCTATATAATTGTACGGGTATGGGCAAAAAAGAGCAGTTTGACATAAAAAAAGTGCTAGAATGTAAACTGGAGGTACAATTATAAGTTTATAACCTTGTTCTCGCTCCAATATGTTGCCCCTGCCTCTTTGTATGTTGTCCTCTGATCGTCTCCCTCCAATGCATTGTGCAACAGCTAAATACATCATAGAGAAGATGACAAGATGTTAGCAGCAGCAACCAACAAGCAAGGAGCAAGCAAAGCATTATATATCAGATTCATCATTCATATATGTAAAATGTAATGTAATAGGCAGAACATATCACAAGTTCACAACTTGAATGAGCAATCAAAGCAAACTAGCAAAGTAGCAAACAAGCAATGTAATAGGTAGAACATATCACAAGTTCACAACTTCACAAGCAAGCATATTACATAACAAATAAAAGTCTTAAACTTGCTTAGTGCTACCAAACCAAAGTACCACGGCCACGATCCACAATAGTCTCACCCGTGACCACTCCATCATAGTCTCTTACATAACAAATAACAAACAAAAGACAAATGCATGAATGCAAATGCATGATAACTTGATCACTTAATGGCATGATGCTGCCAACCATCATGCAATGAGCCAATGATCACTAGCTCAAATGCTCAATGCCTCTCAATCATCCTCATACTCAATCTCATCTTCATCCACTATCTCCTCATCATCATGATCGGATTCAAACTCCTCCTCCTCAAGGTCTCTCACTCTTGCACTCCTCCGAAGTTGGAGTTGCTCTTGTGCTCCCATTGCTTCACCAAGTAGATCCCATGATATCCCCGTACCCGGATGAACATCTCCATCCTCCTCATCAAGATAAACAACGCTTGCATAATCATCCCCTCCTTCAAATAGAAATCCTTGAGCTTCGGTAGCATCGGTGCTAATGAGCACATCCCATTTCTTCTTCTCTAGGAGCTTTTGTTTCCTAGACAACATCCTATTGTTGAACCTTATGAAGACCAAATTGTTGCATCGCTCCGTTGTGAGCCTATTTCTTCTCTTGGTATGTATCTACATATTAAACATCATTTTGCATGAGCATATTTAAAAACAAAAACGAGAGACAAATGAGGAGACAAAATTGAGAGAAGAGATAATACCGATTCAAATGCACTCCAGTTTCTTTCACAACCAGAAGAGCTAGAGGTCAGAGAGAGGATTCTCATAGCCATTTCTTTCAAATTTGGTGTTTCTCCTCCATAAAGCTTCCACCAACCAACTAGAAATCGGAGAACATATAGCAGTAGCAAGTTAGTAGTAGCAGCAGCAAAAAGCAGCAGTAGCATGGTAGCAGGCTAGCAGCAGCATCAAGGTAGCAGCAGCAGTAGCATGGTAGCAGCAGCAGCAGGAAGCAAGCATCAATAGCAGCAGCAACAGCAAGAAACAAGCATCAATAGTAGCAGCAGCAGCAAGAAACAAGCATCAATACTTCAATAGCAGCAGCAAGAAAAGAGTAGCAACTAGTGGGCAGGAGCAAGCAAGTATACCGGGGCTATAGCTTTTATTTTCACATGCTTTTGCAAGCTTCTTTCCAAAAGTTCCTTCTTTGTTTTCATATTTCAGAAACTCGTCATTGACAACCAGCATGCAAGTATCATGATCATTTGCATAGTATTGTTCAGCACACTCCTGAAATCCTTCATTTGCAGTGGTAAAGACGGAGCTATCTGCATAACTATAGTGTGGGTTCAACACATATGCGGCCATGTGCAGTGGAGAATCTAGCCTTCCATTCATCTTCTTTTCAACAATGCCCATAGTATCTTTGTAGTTCCTCTCTAAGTTGTTAAATGCCTCCTTCATCTCCCTCTTTGCATTCACCAACTCTCCATACAACCAAGCCATCGACGGCTTAATATCCCCATCAACCAAACGAAGTACTCTCACCAATGGCTCAAACACCTTTATGCATAGGAGCACACCTTTCCAAAAGTTTGCATCCATCACCGTTGCCGTTGCATCCTTGCCTTTCTTTGTTTTCACATTTTTCATATCTTCCCAAGCTCTTTCAACCACCATATACCTTAAAGCATCTTTCTTCTCCAACAAACTTTGCAATGTGAGAAAAGCGGAAGCAAATCTAGTCACCCCCGGCCTTATGATATCTCTCCTTTTTGTAGCAACCCTCATCAATGCCAAAGTCTTGTGATGCGCATAGATGAAGATGGTGAGGTTCTTTGCTTGATCAATTATTGTTTTGAATCTCTTGAGGCTGCCAATTCCTTGGAGCATTAAGTTGATAGTGTGAGTTGCACAAGAGCTTCAAAAGATCTTCGACCTCTTCTCAAGCAACATTTTCTTGGCTCCCATGTTATTGGAAGCATTGTCCGTCACCACTTGCATCACATGCTCCGCCCCTACCTCCTCAATTGCGCTGTCCACTAGCTGAAATATGACTTCACTTGTATGTGACACATCAGATGTTTCCTTTGATTTGAGAAAACTTGTCCCCCCACTGCAATGCATGCACAAATTCATTATGCTCCTCCTCTTCATGTCCGTCCATGCATCTGTCATGATGGTGCACCCAAGCTTTATCTTCTCCTTCTCACGTTCATCTAACAAACTCTTGGTCCTTGCATATTCATCACTCAACAACTTCTCCCTAAGCTCATATTGAGTAGGAGGCTCATATCCAGGACCAAATTTGCCTATGGCCTCACACATTTGACAAAACTCATCATTGTCAAGAGCATTAAATGGTATGCCTACAAGCAAAGGAACAAAACCATGCAATCAAGCAATCATTTCAAGCACAAGCAAGAAAAGAAATGAAGGACTCCAGAATTACCATGTGAATACACCCATCTAGCAACATATGGTGAACATTGACCTCTTCTCTCCTTGAATAGTGCTTCATTCATACTTAGCTGCTTCAAGGCTTCCTCTTTGCTTGATTTACCATCAATAGGACACACAAACTTGTCCATTGGTCCTAATTTGTTGGGCTCCGATGATGTGCTTCCAACACAAACAGATTCCCTACCATCCCTTGCTTCATTTAGGGCTGTAACATGCACATCAGCCCTCACTTCTGCCGTATGTTTTTTCTTCGCCACCTTCTTTGCCTCATATGCATCAAGAGCTCTCTGGCATATTGCTTTAGCCTCCGGAGTTGATCTTAAACATGAAAGAACGCTTGAGGTGGTGCCTGTGATGTGTAGCTTGAAACGGTTAATTCCTCCGGTGCTAATATGGCCACAAAAGTCACACTTCACCCTCTCCTTGTTTGTGACATCACATAGTTTCCCATAGTTCCATCCAACATCATTGGATTTCCTCTTCAGAGCTATCGGCCTTTCGGACTCTGTTTGGGCGGTGGTGTTCTCTGATGTTGACATCCTATAACAACAAGTCAACAACACAAATTAGCAGCTAGTAGCCACAGACAGCAGCAGCAACTAGCATTAGCAACAAACAAGTAGCAGCAGCAGCCAGCATCAGCATCAGCTAGCATCAGCAGCAAACAAGTAGTAGCAGCATCAAACAGCAGTAGCAGCTAGCAGCAGCAAATTAACAGCAACAGGCAACAGCACCAAGTACTACTACTTTTACTCTACTAGTAAACAGCACCACTAACTACCACCAGCAGCAGCTAACATCACTTCAGCGGCAACTAGTAGCACCAGCAAAGCAGCAACAGGCAGAAGCTAGCAGGAGAAGGTAGGATCGATGGGGATCTGGGGGCTCACCTGCCTAAAGAGAAGAAGACCAGGCCGTGAGATCCACGGCGGGATGAGGTCGAAGGCCAGCAACCGGAGGTGTGGGGGAGGGCCCGAGCAGGAGAGGCGCGAGGAGAAGCTTCAGATCCAGGGCGGAGGGCGTGCTGCTGCCGGTGGCGCGAGGAGAGTCTCGCGGCCCCAAGGAGAGTCCGGCAGCGCGAGGAATGGAGGAGAGGAGACCCTAACCCTAACACGGGCTCGATTTTGACCCTCTGCCTTTCATCCCGTGGCTCCCTGCCTCTTTATCCCGATACCCCGATGGATCCCCTCTCGTCGTTCTGTGCCATTAAGCGCCCGTTCCGCGCTGTTCCGCGCGCTTAAGCTCGCCTCAGCGAGAAAAGCGCTCCGCCTAGGCGCGCGTCGCGCCTTTACGAGCGCACATGGCCTATGCGAGGCGGTAGGCCAGCGCCTTGCGTGTAGGCGCGCATAAGCGCTCGATTAAGCGCGCTTTCCCGAACTTTGACAAATATTCCCTCAAGTTCTATCGACCACCGATACAACTCTACGCACGCTTAATGTTCGCTTTAACTAGAACAAGTATGAAACTAGAAGTATTCTGTAGGTGTTGTTGGATAGGTTTGAAAGATAATAAAGAGCGCGTAAATAAAAAGTAGGGGTTGTTTACATAAAGACACAACTAAGTTAGTTTTAGTAGAGAGCTTGTTGTCACGAGAAAGTTATTTGTCCCTAGGCAATCGATAACTAGACCGGTAATCATTATTGCAATTTTATTTGAGGGAGAGGCATAAGCTAACATACTTTCTCTTTTTGGATCATATGCACTTATGATTGGAACTCTAGCAAGCATCCGCAACTACTAAAGATCATTAAGGTAAAACCTAACCATAGCATTATAAGGCATCAAGTCCTCTTTATTCCCATACGCAAACAACCTACTTAGTCGGGTATGTGTTTCTATCACTCACTCCGCCCACCATAAGCAAATCATGAACATATTGCAAACCCTACAACGGGGGTCCCTCACGCTTGCGCGACACGGAGAGCACCATAGGATAGCACCAATAATAAAACATGCAACTCAAACCAATCACAATCATCAATTAACCCATAGGACAAAACGGATCTACTCAAACATCATAGGATAACCATACATCATTGAGAAATAATATATAGCATTGAGCACCATGTTTAAGTAGAGATTACAGCGGGTAAAAGAGGCGTTACACCGCTGCATAGAGGGGGGAAGAGTTGGTGATGATGGCGGTGAAGTTGTTGGTGTAGATTGCAGTGATGATGATGACCCCGGCGGCGTTCCAGTGCCATCGAAAGAAAGGGGGAGAGAGCCCACCTTCTTCTTCTTCCTTGACCTTCTCTCTAGATGGGAGAAGGGTTTCCCCTCTGGTCCATGGCCTCCATGGCGGCGGAGGGGCGAGAGCCCCTCCAAGATTGGATTTGTCTCTCTGTCTTTCTCTTTGTTTCTGCATTCCAGATTCTGCCCTTTCACCATTTCTTAAATTTCCGGAGATCCGTAACTCTGATTGGGCTGAATGTTGGATACGATTTTTATCCAAATATTAGCTTTCTTGTGGCGAAAGAAGGGCACCAACCGCCTTATGGGGTGGCCACGAGGGCCCAAGGCGCGCCTGACCCCTTGGGGCATGCCCCCTGCCTCGTGGCCCCCTCGGACATCGTCTCACGTTGATTCTTCTTCCCAAAAATCACGTATATTCCAAAAAAAATCTCTGTCAGTTTTTATCCCATTTGGACTCCGTTTGATATGGATTTTTTGCGAAACAAAAAACATGCAACAAACAGGAACTGACACTGGACACTGGATCAATATGTTAGTACCAAAAATAGTATAAAAAGTTGCCAAAAGTATATGAAAGTTGTAGAATATTGGCATGAAACAATCAAAAATTATAAATACGACGGAGACGTCTCAGCATTCCTGAGCTTAATTCCTGCTCGTCCTCGAGTAGGTAAATGATAAAAAAGATAATTTTTGATGTGGAATGCTACCTAGCATAATCTTGATCATGTAATCTAATCATGGCATGAATATTAAGACACAAGTGATTCAGAGCAATAGTCTATCATTTGATATTAAGACAATAATACTTTGAGCATACTAATAAAGCAATCATGTCTTTTCAAAACAACATGTCCAAAGAAAGTTAACCCTACAAAATCATATAGTCTGGCTATGCTCCATTTTCACCACACAAAATATTCATATCATGCACAACCCGATGACAAGCCAAGCAATTGTTTCATACTTTTGACGTTCTTAAACCTTTTCAACTTTCACGCAATACATGAGCGTGAGCCATGGACATAGCACTATAGGTGGAATAGAATATGATGATGGAGGTTGTATGGAGAAGACAAAAAAAGGGGAAAGTCTTACATCGACGCAGCTAATCAATGGGCTATGGAGATGCCCATCAATTGATGTCAATGCGAGGAGTAGGGATTGCCATACAACGGATGCACCAAGAGCTATAAGTGTATAAAATCTCAAACTGAAACTAAGTGGGTGTGCATCCAACTTGCTTGCTCATGAAGACCTAGGGCATTTGAGGAAGCCCATCATTGGAATATACAAGCCAAGTTCTATAATAAAAATTCCCACTATATATGAAAGTGATCACTCAATAGACTCTCTATATGAAGAACATGGTGCTACTCTGAAGCACAAGTGTGGTGAAAGGATAGTAACATTGTTCCTTCTCTTTTTTCTTTTTCTTTTTTTCTTTTTTTGTAGGCTTCTTTGGCCTCTATCTTTTTTTTGGGGGGGGGGCTTCTTTGGCCACTTTTATTTTGATCATGGGACAATGTTTCAATAATGATGATCATCACACTTTTATTTACTTACAACTCAATATTACAACTCGATACTAGAACAAAGATATGACTCTATATGAATGCCTCCGGTGGTGTACCGGAATATGCAATGATCTAGCGTAGCAATGACATCAAAAAATGGACAAGCCATGAAAACATCATGCTAGCTATCTTACGATCATGCAAAGCAATGTGGCAATAAATACTCAAGTCATGTATATGATGATGACGGAAGTTGCATGGCAATATATCTCGGAATGGCTATGGAAATGCCATAATAGGTAGGTATGATGGCTGTTTTGAGGAAGATATAAGGAGGCTTATGTGTGATAGAGCGTATCATATCACGAGGTTTGGATGCATCGGCGAAGTTTGCACAAACTCTCGAGGTGGGAAAGGGCAATGCACGGTACCGAAGAGGCTAGCAATGATGGAAGAATGAGAGTGCGTATAATCTATGAACTCAACATTAGTCATAAAGAACTCACATACTTATTGCAAAAATCTATTAGTCATCAAAACAAAGTACTAAGCGCATGCTCCTAGGGGGATAGATTGTTAGGAAAAGACCATCGCTCGTCCCCGACCGCCACTCATAAGGAAGACAATCAATAAATACCTCATGCTCCAACTTCGTTACATAACGGTTCACCATACGTGCATGCTACGGGAGTCACAAACTTCAACACAAATATTTCTACAATCCACAACTACCCACTAGCATGACTCTAATATCACCATCTTTATATCGCAAAACTATTGCAAGGAATCAAACATATCATATTCAGTGATCTACAAGTTTTATGTAGGATTTTATGACTAGCCATGTGAATGACCAGTTCCTGTCATCTCTCTAAATAGATATAAGTGAAGCAAGGGAGTTTAATTCTTTCTACAAAATATATGCCCACGCTCTAACAAATATAAGTGAAGCAAAAGAGCATTCTACAAGTGGAGGTTTTCTATGTGAAGAGAAACAGGCAATCCAAACATCAAAAGATATAAGTGAAGCACATGAAGCATTCTATAAAGTCATATTCAAAAGATATAAGTGAAGTGCAATAAGCATTCTATAAATCAACCAAGGACTATCTCATACCAGCATGGTGCATCAAAGAAAAGTGAAAACTAAATGCAAAAGACGCTCCAAGATTTACGCATATCATGTGACGAATAAAAATATAGCTCCAAGTAAAATTACCGATGATCGTTAGAAGAAAGAGGGGATGCCTTTCGGGGCATCCCCAAGCTTGGTGTCTTGGGAGTCCTTTAATATTTCCTCGGGGTGCCTTGGGCATTCCCAAGATTAGGCTTTTGCCACTCCTTATTCCTTCGTCCATCGTGATCTCTCCCAAAACATGAAAACTTCAATCACACAAAACTTAACAAAAAGTTCGGTAAGATCCGTTAGTATAATAAAGCAAATCACTACTCTAAGTACTATTGCAAACCAATTTATATTTTATTTTTGCATTGTAGCTACTGTAATATAACTTTTCCATGGCTTAATTCACTGATAGAAATCGACAGTTTCATCAAAACAAGCAAACTATGCATCAACAACAGAATCTATTTTAAACAGGACAGTTTGTAATAATCTGAACATTCACCATACCTCTAGTACTTCAAAAATTCTGCCAAAATTAGGAAAAATAAAAAAAATTGTATAGGAAGACAGTGCAAAAAGTTTCAGAACTGTTTGACATTCCAGTAAAAAAATGTAAAATCGCACACTACAGCCAAAGTTTCTGTTCTGCATCGCACAAACCAACAAGCAATGTAAACATCCTAAAGGTGAATCTTGGCACATTATTTTTATAATACAATGGAATTGAACAAGGGGATAATTATTTTTGTTGAAAAGTTTCTGTAATCAATATTCACAAAGTTTCCGTGAGCATGAACAAAGTTCAAGGAGCCCCCCCCCCCCACTTCAACAATGCTTGTCTTTCTCACTTTCACTTTCCTTTTTGAAAAGTTTTGGGTTCCCCTCTTTATTTTTTTGTTTTTAAACTATATAAAAACACTCAACGTAAATAAATGACTCTATAAAACTTCTGGATTGTCTCCCTGGCAGCGCTTTCTTTAAAGCCATTAAGCTAGGCATATAGTGCTCAAGTGATGAATCCACCTGGATCCCAAGGTATATCAAAGCCAATTTTAATTAACAATGATTTGTGATTTAGTAGTGAGCACAAAGCAACATATATCATGTAATGACGAAGTCTAACTCTCTTTCTATGCATCAGCATGTCATAAAAGAACAATTCATGCACACAAAGTAAAGGCCAATGCATCGTATAAACAATTTCTTGCAATTTTATGATATTGGAAGCATGGAGAGGCGGACATGTAGTTCCTTTCTCATAATAATTGCAAGTAGGAGCAGCAAGCACATGCATATTATATCTATCAAAATCATCATGTGTAGTAGTGAAACGCAACCCATCAATATAATCCTTAATAAGGGCAAACTTCTCCGATATAGTGTAGTCGGAAGAATTCAAATAGATAATAGGACTATCATGCATGGGTGCAATAGCAACAATTTCATGTTTAACATAAGGAACTATAGCAAGTTCATCTCCATAAGCATAATTCATATTGGCATCTTGGCCACAAGCATATCAAGCGTCATCAAAAAGGGATATTTCAAAAGAATAACCGGGATCATAACAATCATCATAGCAATCATCCTTCGGTAAGCACGAAGGGAAATTAAGTAATGTATGAGTTGAAGAGTTACTCTCATTAGAAGGTGGGCACGGGTAGCTAATCCGCTCTTCCTCCTTTTGTTCTTCGCTCTCCTCATCATCTTTTTCATCCAATGAGCTCACAATTTCATCAATTTCTTCTTCCATAGACTCCTGCAAAATATTAGTCTTTTCTTGGACAGCGGAGACTCTCTCAATAAAATCATCAATATCGTAGTTGAATTCATAATTTTCATAGCAATATTTAAGTATAGCAAAAAAATTAGGTCTGTAAACAGCATCATCAAGATTTTCACACTCTTTAAACAAAGATTCAATTTCATAAGCACCCATAAAAGCAACAAATTCTTCTATTCGTTCCACATCATAGTAATCATATATACCATTAGGATAAGAAGCTAAGGTTTCATTATCATTAAATTCGCATGAAAAGGGAAGGTGTGGAGCCTTCATCCTAGAGCAACAAGTATAACCATATCTCAAGCATAGTTGCCGAGCATACCAATGCAACATATGAATTTGATCCCATAATAGTTTCCCTTTTTGAGTCAAGCGATAATCCCTAAAGTATTCACGTTGATCCAAGGTGTCACCCATTATATAAATGAATGGGGTTTTCTTAAGATTATCAAAGTAGTACATAATATCTTTCACATAATGAGCATCGAGGGTTTTAGGAGGTTCCTCATCTCCATGAGTATCAAGTAAACCTATTTTTTTGGTATTTCGTCTTCCATATCCATAACGAAAGATAGAGAACAACTTAGAACAACAAATAAAAATTACTTAGTGATAAAGCAAACAAGCACACACGAGAATATTCACCCCACACTATAACTCCCCGGCAACGGCGCCAGAAAAAATGTCTTGATAACCCATAATTATAGGGGATCAATTGTAGCCTCTTTCGATAAGTAAGAGTGTCGAACCCAACGAGGAGCTAAAGGTAGAACAAATATTCCCTCAAGTTCTATCGACCACCGATACAACTCTACGCACGCTTAACGTTCGCTTTACCTAGAACAAGTATGAAACTAGAAGTACTTTGTAGGTGTTGTTGGATAGGTTTGCAAGATAATAAAGAGCGGATAAATAAAAAGTAGGGGCTGTTTAGATAAAGATACAACTAAGTTAGTTTTAGTAGAGAGCTTGTTGTCACGAGAAAGTTATTTGTCCCTAGGCAATCGTTAACTAGACCGATAATCATTATTGCAATTTTATTTGAGGGAGAGGCATAAGCTAACATACTTTCTCTTCTTAGATCATATGCACTTATGATTGGAACTCTAGCAAGCATCCGCAACTACTAAAGATCATTAAGGTAAAACCCAACCATAGCATTATAAGGCATCAAGTCCTCTTTATTCACATACGCAATCAACCTACTTACTCGGATCTGTGTTTCTATCACTCACGCCACCCACCATAAGCAAATCATGAACATATTGCAAACCCTACAGTGGGGATCCTCACGCTTGCGTGACACGGAGAGCACCATAGGACAACACCAATAATAAAACATGCAACTCAAAACAATCACGATCATCAATTAACCCATAGGACAAAACAGATCTACTCAAACATCATAGGATAGCCATACATCATTGGGAAATAATATATAGCATTGAGCACCATGTTTAAGTAGATATTACAGCAGGTAAAAGAGGGGCTTCACCACTGCATGGAGGGGGGAAGAGTTGGTGATGATCGCAGTGAAGTTGTTGGTGTAGATTGCGGTGATGATGATGGCCCCGGCGACGTTCCGGCGCCACTTGAAGATAGGGGGAGAGAGCCACCCTTCTTCTTCTTCTTCTTCTTCTTCTTCCTTGACCTTCTCCCTAGATGGGAGAAGGGTTTCCCCTCTGGTCCATGGCCTCCATGGCGGTGGAGGGGCGAGAGCCCCTCCGAGATTGGATCTGTCTCTCTGTCTCTCTCTGTTTCTGCGTTCCAGATTCTGCCCTTTCACCGTTTCTTAAATTACTAGAGATCCGTAACTTCGATTGGGCTGAATTTTGGACACGAATTTTATCCAGATATTAGCTTTCTTGCAGCGAAAGAAGGGCACCAACCGCCTTACGGGGTGGCCACGAGGGCACAGGGCGCGCCTGACCCCCTGGGGCGCGCCCCCTGCCTCGTGGCCCCCTCGGGCATCGTCTCGCGTTGATTCTTCTTCCCAAAAATCACATATATTCTAAAAAAATCTCTGTCAGTTTTTATCCCGTTTGGACTCCATTTGATATGGATTTTGTGCGAAACAAAAAACATGCAACAAACAGGAACTAGCACTGGGCACTGGATCAGTATGTTAGTCCCAAAATAATATAAAAATTTGCCAAAAGTATATGAAAGTTGTAGAATATTGGCATGGAACAATCAAAAATTATAGATACGACGAAGACGTATCAATATCCTCCTAGGCCTTGGTTATCTCCTCACGAATCTTTGCAATTTTTGCGTTGCGCCCTTCCTGATTCGCCGTGGTGACCTCTGTTGCCAACAAGGCTGTCAAGGTGCCCATGAGATCCAGCAGCACCTGAGTGAGTGGCGTAGCCGAATTGGAACCACCAGCCCCCGCGGCCGCCAGGTCAGAGGTTGTTGCAGCCACCGTTGACGAATTGAGAGTCGGACCTATGCCAGCCATGAAGATAGCAGCCCTGCACGGTGGCTCATAGGGGTCTGGATTACTGTGGCCATCGAAAAAGCCCCTAAGCCTGCCATCTTGAAGCTGATAAATTTACTTTGTCTCTCCAGTTGAGGATTCATCAATTGAGTAGATGAGAGTCTGTCCCCCAGATGCAGAATCTTCCGCAAGTTCCATCCCTTGTGTGAATCCCAAGAAAGCATGCCTTTCTACTTCTTGAGCTTGCATTGTTTTTTCCCTTGAAGAGGAAAGGGCGATGCAGCAAACTAGAGAAAAGTATTTCCCTCAGTTGAGAACCAAGGTATCAATCCAGTAGGAGATACAAGCAAGTCTCCAATCTATGCACCTACACAAACAATCAAACACTTGCACCCAGCGCGATAAAGAGGTTGTCAATCCCTTCACGATCACTTGCAAAGGTGAGATCTGATAGAGATAGATATAAAATATTACTAAAACGTAAAACAAAGTAAAAATAAATAAATTGCAGCGATATTTTTTTGGGTTTTTAGTTTATAGATCTGAAAATATATATGATGGAAAAAAGACCCAGGGCCATAGGTTTCACTAGAGGATTCTCTCTCGAAGGAAAATAATACGGTGGGTGAACAAATTACCGTCAAGCAATTGATAGAAAAGCGCAGAGTTATGACGATATCCAAGGCAATGATTATGAATATAGGCATCACGTCCGTGTCAAGTAGACCGACTCCTGCCTGCATCTACTACTGTTACTCCACACATCGACCGTGATCCAGCATGCATCTAGAGTATTAAGTTCATAAGAACGGAGTAACGTGAAAGGATCGAGGAGAGGTGTCTAGAGGGGGGGGGTTGATTAGACCCTCAACAGGCAAAAGTAGTAGTTTTTAGGTTCTTTAAGTTGAGGTGGAGTTTTAGCACAAGTTTAAGCATTCATAATACATTTCAAGCAATCATGGCAAGAGTATGAGCAGCGGAAAGAGTAAAGCATGCTAATTACAAGAAAGTAAAGGGATGAGATTTGAGTGTGCAAACGCAATGAAGACACAGATATTTTTGGCGTGGTTTTGATAGGTGGTGCTATCGTACATCCACGTTGATGGAGACTTCAACCCACGAAGGGTGACGGTTGCGTGAGTCCACGGAGGGCTTGATACGTCCATTTGGCATCATGCTTTTATATCCATATTTATTGCATTATGGGCTGTTATTACACATTATGTCACAATACTTATGCCTATTCTCTCTTATTTTACAAGGTTTACATAAAGAGGGAGAATGCCGACAGCTGGGATTCTGGGCTAGAAAAGGAGCAAATATTAGAGACCTATTCTGCACAGCTCCAAAAGCCCTGAAACTTCATGGAAGTCATTTTCAAAATATATAAAAAATACTGAGCGCAAGAAGTTCCGGAGGGGGGCCACACCCTGCCCACGAGGGTGGGGGGCGCGCCCTACCCCCTGGGTGCGCCCCTGCCTCATGGGCCCCCTGGTGGCCCTCCTATGCCCATCTTCTGCTATATGGAGTCTTTGGATGAGGAAAAAATCATAAGCTAGCTTTCGGGACGAGACTCCGCTGCCACGAGGCGGAACCTTGGAGGAACCAATCTAGGGCTCCGGCGGAGCTGTTCCGCCGGGGAAACTTCCCCCCGGGAGGGGGAAATCATCGCCATCGTCATCACCAACGATCCCCTCATCGGGAGGGGGTCAATCTCCATCAACATCTTCACCAGCACCATCTCCTCTCAAACCCTAGTTCATCTCTTGTATCCAATTCTTGTCTCTAAGTCTGGGATTGGTACCTGTGGGTTGCTAGTAGTGTTAATTACTCCGTGTAGTTGATGCTAGTTGGTTTATTTGGTGGAAGATCATATGTTCAGATCCTATATGCATATTAATACCCCTCTGATTATGAACATGAATATGCTTTGTGAGTAGTTACGTTTGTTCCTGAGGACATGGGAGAAGTGTTGCTATTAGTAGTCATGTGAATTTGGTATTCGTTCGATATTTTGATGAGATGTATGTTGTCTTTCCTCTAGTGGTGTTATGTGAACATCGACTACATGACACTTCACCATTATTTGGGCCTAGAGGAAGGCATTGGGAAGTAATAAGTAGATGATGGGTTGCTAGAGTGACAGAAGCTTAAACCCTAGTTTATGTGTTGCTTCGTAAGCGGCTGATTTGGATCCATATGTTTCATGCTATGGTTAGGTTTACCTTAATACTTTTATTGTAGTTGTGGATGCTTGCAATAGAGGTTAATCATAAGTGGGATGCTTGTCCAAGTAAGGACAGTACCCAAGCACCGGTCCACCCACATACCAAATTATCAAAGTACCGAACGCGAATCATATGATCATGATGAAACCTAGCTCGACGATAATTCTCATGTGTCCTCGGGAGCGCTTTTCTCTATATAAGAATTTGTCCAGGCTTGTACTTTGCTACAAAAAGGATTAGGCCATCTTCCCGCACCTTATTTACTTTTATTACTTGCTACTCGTAACCAATTACCTTATCACAAAACTATCTGTTACCAATAATTTTAGTGCTTGCAGAGAATACCTTGCTGAAATCCGCTTATCATTTACTTCTGCTCCTCGTTGGGTTCGACACTCTTACTTATCGAAAGGACTACGATAGATCCCCTATACTTGTGGGTCATCAGGGCTCCACCCATGAAGGGTCCACGAAGAAGAAACCTTGTCTATCCCACCATGGCCATCGCCCACGAAGGACTTGCCTCACTCGGATAGATCTTCACGAAGTAGATGATCTCGTTGCCCTTACAAACTCCTTCGTTCAACTCCACAATCTTGCCGGAGGCTCCCAAGTGACACCTAACCAATCTAGGAGACACCACTCTCCAAAAGGTAATAGATGGTGTGTTGATGATGAACTCCTTGCTCTTGTGCTTCAAATGATAGTCTCCCCAACACTCAACTCTCTCTCTCTCACAAATTTGGCTATGGTGGAAAGATGATTTGAGTGGAAAGCAACTTGGGGAAGGCTAGAGATCAAAATTCTTGTGGTTGAATTGGAATGTCTTGGTATCAACACATGAGTAGGTGGTTCTCTCTGGGAAAATGAGTAGTGTAAGTGTAGGCACATTCTGATGGCCCTCTCTCGAATGGAGAAGGGGGTGGAGGCGTATATATAGCCTCCACACAAAATCCAACTGTTACACACATTTGCCCAACTCAGTCAGACCGAATAGAAGAACTCGGTGAGACCGATTTAGTTTAAAATGTGAACGTTAGGAATCTCGATGGGACCGACATGATCAACTCGGTGGGACCAATGTGCTAGGGTTAGGGCAAAACCTCATCTCGGTGGGACTGATTGCATAAAGGTGAGACCAATTTCAGCAATGAGCAAACAGAGAGTTGGTCAAACAAGCTCGGTGGGACCGATTGCACATTTCGATGAGATCGAAATAATTACAACAGGCAACAAAGAGTTTGAAAGGCCATCTCGGTGAGACCGAGATCCCGACCGGTGAGACCGAATTGTCTAGGGTTTCTGGCAGTGGCTAGGTCAGATGAATTTGGTGGCGCCAGATAGATCAAATCGGTGGGGCCGAGTTTGACTTGTAGGTTTTGAACATATGTGGAAATGAGAAAGTGGCTGAGGGTTTTGGACCAATATCACTAAGCACTTTGAGCAAGTAGACCATTAAGCAACACCTCATCCCCTTTTAACAGTATTGGCTTTCGTATGGACTCAATGTGATCTTGGATCACTAAAATGAAAATGAAGAGTCTTGAGCCTTTGCCAATCTTTGTCCTTAGCATTTTGAAGGGGTTCCACATCCTCTTATCCTTGCCACGCCATTGTTGAACTCATCCGAAATATACTAGATAATAATATTAGCCCAACAAGAGATACGTTGACATTAATTACCAAAATCACCCAGGGAGCACTTGTGCTTTCAATCTCCCCATTTTTGGTAATTGATGACAACATACATCAAAGCTTTAGATAAAAGGTTTAAGAGTAACAAGTAAAGCTTTGGAAAGACATGTAACATGCATAGGCTCCCCCTACATGTATGCAATCATGTAAAGATAGAATATAAGAACATGTGAATGCATAATCATGTCAGAGCAAGCAATGGGTTACATGTATCTTGGCTATATGCATTAGAGCAGATGATGTAGATAAAGGAAATGTACCTTCATGTTCATGAATCCTTCTTGCAAACAATATCTACATCGGCAAGAGATCATCATGTGCATGAGTGTGATGCATATACTTACCTTGTGGTCTTGAGCTAGCTTTGCAGGAGGTGAACTTGAGAAAACAAGGTTAGATAACACAAGAACACTCTAATTAAAGCAAGTTCAGGAAACCACAAGAGTACTAAGACTGGGATGACATGAAATGGGTGAGTACTTAGTACTTCATTTGGATAGACTTGTCCCCAAGGATTAAAGATATGCAATGAATTCCAAAGATTTTCTTCCCTAGATATGGACTCTTTCTCCCCTTGAATCTGATATTGGATAATGGGAGAAGGTAGGGCAAGCGAAAATTAGAGCAAGAAAAATTTGAGCAAAGAAAAGGTGCAAACAACCATATATTGACATGTCTTTCCCTTCTTAAAGACATGTGACTTCTCTCCTCTTTGTTTTACTAGCATCTGGAAGATTCAAGATGTGCTCTCTCTTCCATATGATAGGCTTTGATGTGCTCTCTCTCTCTCTCCCATTTTGACATCAATTTCCAAGAAGGAATCATCTTGAGCACGAGTCAAATAGGTTTGGTCCTTGAGGCATACTACAAAGCAGAATGTAAATTAAGATGCGGGTAGATGATAAGAATCATTGAGTGGAGCTGGAGAAGAAATGAAATATGCAATGGCAAAAAGTTTTCTCAGCAGTGAAATCGGTAATGCCGATCAGTTTTCATTAGTGACACCGAGTTGGCAGTGTCATAGATGATGCATATCGGTCAGACCGGGTTAGTCCACGTCGGTTGTACCGATGAACTGTCTACAAGGTATTCTTGTAGTTTGATCTAGCCGATAGGCTTGGATCGATGAGTCCGAGTTCAATGTAGAGGAATTTTTTGTCAACTCGGCTCACTTGGCAATAAAAATCTCACAAGGATTTGCAATGAATTAACTAAAAGATTTGTAATGAATTAGATGCAAAAAATACAAAGAAAAACATACATAAGGAAAGAGATATAGATGAAGTTTTTTTATTAGGGGAAACAAGATAGCAAGAAACATAGAAAAACACAAAGCAAAGAAACACTAGAGAACTTCATCTAGAAGGGGTCGGAGACAAAGTCACCTATGTTAGAGTATATTGACTAAGGAGTCAAGTGATAACACTTGATCGTAGGTTATACTCATCGTTTAAGCTCAAAATGGGGTTACCCTTTTTCATTTAAGCATTTTGATGTATTCACATCTTGTTGAGTTGCTTTGACCCATGACTTGGATTAAAGCTTCTTTAAGATGGAATAACATACCTTGAGTGGTGTTGATCTTGATCATGTAGTCGAACTTGTGTTAGATGCTCAAGGTTTATGTAGTAGTTGGAAGCACCACTTATGGTTTGAGTTCATCTTACTACATGGGTTAGTCTTGCAAGGAAAAGCACTTGTGTATCCAAAATGACAATCATGAATTTTGTTATATAGAATTTGTCAAAGGATATGTTGAGTGGATTCATGCTTCCTTGTATTCAACTTCCATATAGTAGAAACTTGGTGATGTAGAGATTGCTCAATATGTGAGTGACTTGCAATCTCATAGATTTTGGCTCATCCAAGTACCTACAAGGGTTAGATAACATGCAAGGGTACATGTATAGATCCAAGACGTATGTCATCATCATAAGAGAGATATCAAGGATTAGTAAAAAAGGCGCATGCCTTGCATGTATCCAAATGGAGTTTCTACTCCAAGTTTGAGGTATCAATGATGTTCAATTCACCTCTCAAACAACAAAACACTTTCTCATCAAGCGGGTTGGTGAATATATCCGTCAATTGCTTATCGGTATGAACATGCTTAAGATTGATGTCTCCTTTAGCAACATGATCTCGAATGAAATAATGACGAACTTCAATATGCTTAGTCCGAGAATGTTGCACGGTATTGTGAGCAATCTTAATAGCACTTTCATTATCACAAAGCAATGGAACATGTTTCACATATATCCTATAATCCTTAAGTGTTTGGGTCATCCAAAGTAACTGAGCACAACAGATCTGGCGGCAATATATTCTGCTTCGGCGATGGATAAGGATACCGAGTTTTGTTTCTTGGAGGACCAAGATACAAGAGATCTACAAGAAATTGACAAGTACCCGAAGTGGACTTTCTATCAACCTTTTCACTGGCATAGTCTAAGTCAGAGTAGCTAACAAGATCAAAGGAAGACCTCTTAGGATACCAAATGCCAAAGTTTGGTGTATGAATTAAGTATCTCACTATCCTTGTCACAGCCTTAAGATGAAATTCTTTAGGGGCCGATTGATATCATGCACACATGCACACACCTAGCATAATATCGGGACGGGAGGCACATAGATATAGCAATGATCCAATCATAGAGCGGTAAAAAATTTTGGTCAACCGGTTTGCCATCCTTAGTCAAGTCAAGATGTCCACTAGTAGGCATGGGTGTTTTCGTACCTTTGCTTTCTTTCATGTTGAACTTCTTGAAAAGGTCCTTGGTATACTTTGTTTGATAGACAAAGGTACCTTCCTTAGTTTGCTTGATTTGCAAACCAAGAAAGAATTTGAGTTCACTCATCATAGACATCTCAAACTTCTCTGACATTAGCCTTCCAAACTTTTCACTAAAATGAGGGTTAGTCGAACCAAATATGATATCATCAACATAAATTTGGCACACAAATAGTTCACCATTAACTCTTTTAGTAAAAAGTGTAGAATCAATTCTCCCAATTTCAAAGTCTTTTTCAATAAGGAACTTGGTCAAGCATTTATACCATGCCCTAGGAGCTTGTGTAAGACCATAAAGAGCTTTCTGAACATGATCAGGTTTCTTGGGATTAACAAATTCGGGAGGTTGTTTAACATAGAATTCCTCCTCAATTTCACCATTTAGAAAAGCACTTTTAATGTCCATTTGGTATAAAGTGATATCATGGTGATTGGCATAAGCAAGTAAGATGCGTATGGACTCAAGTCTAGCAACGGGGGCATATGTCTCACCATAGTCCATACCTTCGACTTGAGTGTAGCCTTGGGCGACGAGACGTGCCTTGCTGCGTACAACTTGTACATCCTCATCTTGCTTATTCTGAAACACCCTCTTGGTTCCAATGACATTTTGGTTGTCGTCCAGCTTTTCTACCAATGTCCACACTTGATTCCTCTCGAAATTGTGTAGCTCTTCATGCATGGCGTTCACCCAATCTGGATCATCAAGAGCTTCTTCAACCTTCATATGTTCAATACTAGAAATGAATGAGTAATGTTCACAAAAGTTAACCAAACGAGTTTTAGAGCGAGTAATTCTCCCGGTTTGAATATCATCAAAGATTTGTTCGATGGGATGGTCTCTTGAGACTCTCGCTCTAACTCGTGAGAGCTTTTGTTTGGGTCAGGGTGTGGAACATAGTCTTCTTCTTCTTATTATTATTATTTTTGTCCTTCTTAATTGTTATTGACGTTATTGTTCTCTTGTGGAGGTGGAGAAGGAGGTCGATGAGGTTCATCTTGTTGTACTTCCTCGTTTCCTTCATCTTGACGTGTTCCACTTGCAGATGCCTCCAAGTCAACTTGTGGCTCATCTTGTCGTGAAGTTGAGGCTTCCACTTGAATGGACGAGGTACTCTCCTTCACCTCCGTTGGACGAATCTTGCCAATAGACAAGTCTTGAATTGCTTCCAAAGGGTCTTTATCTCCTACATCAATTGGCAATTGCTCTACTTGTGAGCCGTTAGATTCTTCAAACTTCACATCTACCGTCTCTTCAACCTTTCGGGTGAAATTGTTGCAACACGGTAACTGTGAGAGTTTGAGCCATAACCGAGTAGGAAACCTTCATGAGATTTAGGGGCAAATTTTGAACAATGATGCTTACCAAGAATGTAGCACTTTGAGCCAAATACTCGAAAGTATCGAACTTGGGGTTTGTTACCGGTGAGAAGCTCGTATGTCGTCTTGCCGAGAAGCTTGTGAAGATATAGTTGATATGTTGCATGACAAGCTGTGTCGCGGGATATCCACGGCCACCTGTGGGACCAGGAGGCCCCTTGCTGGTTCGGCAGGGGGATGTCGCGTTGCGCAAAGAGCAGACCAGCGCACGGCAGCACGGAAAGGAGCACAAAAGCAATTTACCCAGTTTCGGGCCGCCGCGAGGCGTAAGACCCTACTCTTGCTTTAGTGGATTGATGATGGAATGGGGATGGTGGGGCGCAATACACTTGCCCGACAGGGGTTTCCGTAGGGCAGCAGCGACTATGCGCATATGGGTGTGTGGGTTCGTCAACTTCCCAATCCCTCCTATGGGTGCCATGGGCCTCCTTCTATAGATCAAGGGGTCACCACAATGGCAAAGTAGTCATTGTCCACTGATATGATAGCGAACAGTGCTATCATACCTAACTCTATGGGCTGACAGGATGCATTAAATGCACCGCTTAGTGTCACATCACTGGTTGCCCGACAAGGCTTGCTGGGCTATCTTGCCAGCTCTGCGCCTGTTCTCTTGACACGTCGCAGGACGGGTGTCATCTGTGGGTTTATTCTGTTGGAAATGGTTGCCATGTGGTGAATGACTGCCATTTAATCACCCTGTGGCTTGACACCACACTAGTTGACGACGTGGGTCGTGCTTGAGTGGTTGGTGGGGTGGTTCTGCCCCAGCGAGCCCCGGCAGACCTTGCCGGGGTGCCTAGGTTGCCTGCTTCTGGTGGTGGCCTCGCCCCTTGCCAGGCTCGCCTGCCCGGCAAGGGAGGCCCTTCTCTTGCCGATATATTGCTCCTCTGGCTTGATCTTGGTCCCTCTTAGCTGTATGTTGGTTCTTCAAATCTCTTGGTCCCTCAATCTCTGACTTAAGATGGTGCTTCAATCTTGTTCTTGTGCTTGTGCACAGTCTGGGCAATGGACCCAAGGTTTGTTGCACCGACAGAAACCCCCGGGCCTGCCCCGAATGCACTGCTGAGCATCGTCGAGGTAGGGCCTAATAAGTGCACAAGCAGGGTTGCCTAAGGGGTTGTCCCCTTGAGGTTTCCATTGCTGCTTCATTAGCCTTGATTTCGGGCCAGTTTCCAGTTTCCTGCGCATGGTGTAAATCCAATAGTGGTGGGGCCGCTCCAGTGATGGCTTGTGAAAGACTTTAACGCACGGGGTAGAAACTGCCAATTTACTCTTCCCACAACGCGCCCTTATCCTTGGCCACATATGCTGCATGCATTGTGTGGGGTAGGTAATGGAGGCGCGTGGCGCGGGAGAGCATCTTGGAGAGGCTCCGCCCGCCTTGAATTGGCGGAGGAGGGCGATGGTCATCCATTGATGGAGCAGCTGCCCTTTCCCGCCCGGCCTATAAAAGGGAGGGGCGGAGGAGGGGGGAGTCATCCATCTTTGCATCCCCCTCTTCTTCCCTTGTTCTCTGCTTCCGCCGACGATGCTGAGGAGAAGAGCTTGGGGCCAGCCCCGGGCTCCCGCTTGGGATCTGCCCTGGATCTGAGAGGAAGGTTCGGGCGGCGCGACGTTGACGCCGGCAGTGGCAACCCCGGCGTGCTTGCCACCGGGTTGCCCGTGGCCTTGACTTCAGTGGGAGGGGACGCGACCAACACCATGTCACGGCTCGAGATGGGCATGACGCATGGTAGTCGGCCGCTCCCCATTCTTCTTCCTTTTGCGGCATCGGGGGAGGAGCCGTATGAGAGACTTGACGCTAACGGGGGCGAATTTGTGATGCGGAGCATCCTATGATCATCCCCATGTACACTCGAGCATACGCCATTGGACCTAAGGTGAACTCGCTCCTTTATGAATCTTCCCTTTCTGCATGTAAGACATGGATGTTACTTCAAGCACGGACCTTGTGCATACTTAGGTACACCCGAGGAGACCATAGAGAGCCCGAGGACCAAGGCCAAGCGTGCACGGAAATGAAGGGAGAAGAATGAAGAAGGGCCAGCTGCTACAGCGGCCGGACATCCGGCCCTAGCCCGGACATCCGGCGCGACCCCCGGAAATCCGGCATCGTCCATCCAGAGAGCACCGCAAAGGTCCAGCATAGCTCGGACATCCGGCCATCACCCCGGACATTCGGCTCCTGCCGAAGCCCCGGACATCTGGCCCCTCCAGCCCAGAAATCCGGCCCCTCCATCACCGAATGCGTCTAGAACCGACCCTGCCAGCCCGGACATCCGGCTCCTCCAGCCCAGACATCCGGCCCGTCGCGAAGCCCCAGACATCCGGCCCCCAGCCCGGACATCCGGCACCTGTCTGCGCACAGTGAACGGGCCAAGGGCCCATGTATCCCTCTTTCCCACTTACCCCTTCGTGGCTTAGACTATATATACTCCCCACCTCCTTCTAGTTAGGGTCAGCATTGTGATAGCTCATATTAGAGATAGAGCCTTGCTCATCCACATCGGATCTACTCCACGAGAGAGACCGCGACCCCTCTACGGAGAAGAGTCACGTTGTATTCAAGACCTCCTCACGGAGAAGACCATCAAGACCTCCTCACGGAGAAGAACTAGTTACCTATTGTATCGTCCTTTTTTGACTTTGGATCGTGTATCTCTCTTTGTGTTTCGAGGATCTAGCACATGTGTGATCGTTCTTGTTGGTTTGAGTGATTCTCGTGTTTCCCCTCATGTTTTCCCTCGTGTTCTTCGCGGGATCCGCTCCTTTCTTGAAAGATCGGCCATCTAGGGTTCCACCCTACATCATCTTGGTATCATGAGCCACGTCGATCACGATTTAGGAGCCTCCCCTCTTTGTTTTCTAGCCTAATTTTGTTGATTTTGTTCCTAATTCGAAAATCCCCACCAAAAATAGCCCCAATTTTTTTTGTGATTTGTTTGTTTGATAATGTTTTGTTGATTTTGATCCATGAATTTGCTTGGTTTCGAGTGGATCTAGCATCTCCCCAAGTTTCCACTCTTTCCATCCACAAAATCTCTCCAATTTTGCCTTTGGAATCATCCATTTCAGTCCCAATTCGAAAATTTCCGCCCCAAATGAGATCTGGAATCGTCGGGCCGGACATTCGGGCCAAAGGCCGGACATCCGGGCCATCGGGCCGGACATCTGGGTCCCTGGTCGGACATCTGGCTCCTGGAGCGCCAAAGCTGCTCGGTTTTGGACAGACAGCCCCAGAAATCCGGGCTCCACCCCGGACATCCGCCCCATGTACATTTCAACTTTCCCGTTTCACCGTTTTGTCCATAACTAATTCATTCAGAGTCCGATTTTCGCGTTCTTTAGCTCGTTGAGAAGCTCTTGACATCCCCCTTCCCACAAAAATAGTTCCATAACCATTTGAACGCATCAAATTTTTGGAACTTTGGCATCTTTGCCTAGGGCTTCCACCATATTATCCACATAACCACCACCGACTTCCGCAACCTAACCCCTTTTGTTCCTTATAACATTTGAGGTTGTTTGAGTTGTGATTTGAGTATCCTAAGGTGTTTAGGCTACTTAGGGACGATTGCTTCTTCATCAACCACCACCACCACAATAACTCCCGCATAGGCTTGACCACCATACACTTCCGCCACCCCAACTTAACCCAATTTTGTTTGTGTTGAGATTTGTGTATCCTAAGGTGTTTAGGCTACTTAGGGACCGTGCTTTCAACTCCAACACCGTGTATATCCCATCATACCCCACCACCTTACCCTCCATTTCCGCATTGCCTACTCGCAAAACCCATCATTGCATTTCCGCAATCCCATTGAGCTTCTGCAACCACCACCGCATTCCCGCTACCACCATTTGACATTTGAGATTTTGAGTTCGCGGTTTTCCATTTCCTAAGGTGTTTCGGCTACTTAGGGATGAGTCTCCATCATCTTGGTATCTCCATCAAGATCACCACCACTCATCATCACCACGGACGATAACCTCCATATCGATATCATCTTGGTATCATGGTATCCCTCCATTGTATATTCCCTTGCCATTGCATTGATAACCCCTAGCCCATTTTTGTATTACTTGCCTATCGAGACTAGCCATTTGAGTATTACCGACAATGTTACTTGTGCACATTAGTGATCCACCCTTCCATTGCATACATACCATATCATATTGGTATCATCATATCATCCCTTGTGTCACAAGATTGTTCCCCGCATATACACAATTGCTATCTTGGTTTGTGCATTTCGCATTGTGGCCATATACCAAAAAAAGAGAATACAACTTTTAAGCAAAAGAGAAAGATCAAAGAAGCTTGTAAGCATAGCATCATACCACATTGCATATAAGATTTTCATATCCGATAATCTTGGATCATCTTGCGAGAAACACCGGGAACCATACATAATAGCATACTTGGGATAGAAAGTTGATATATCTTTGCATCTTATAGGTTGTGCACAAGTGTCGTATCCGCCTATAGTGCAATCGTGCTAGCGTCTCTCTTGAGTTGTGCAACACGAGCATTTTCCATGGATTCCACATTTTGTGCTCATTCCTTGGCTGCACGACCCCATTTATCTATCCGTGTGCCATTCATTGCTATTGGTCTACTTGTTTCACTTGCGAATTTGTGAATCTCTTTCAACATTATTGACTCTTGCTAACATTTTGCATCAAATTTTTGTGCCACTATCCTCACCGAGCTCCACCATAAGCCTTATTTGTGTAGGTGTGAGAAACCAACAAGAATTGGTACCAATTGTGCTATTTCCTTGTTACATCATTGAGTGATCATTGATCCATTTTCAACATCGGTCAAGGTACATTTGGTATAGTTCTTCTCCTTTCTCCACTCATATTTGCTTGAGTATTGTGATGGATAGGCAAGGCATTTCATCTCCGGTCTTCGACAACAACGACGGCGTGAACAACTACATCACCAAAGCGTCAATCTTCGATCTACAACGACAAATGCAAGGCGCGCAATCAAGATTGCAAGAGCGCATCGAGAACCTCTCCATCGACATTCGTCACTCCGAAGCAAGGAAAAGGGACTACATCGACAACAAGCTTTCCGCGTACAAGGAGGAGCAAGATGCAAGGATGGAGGAGATTCAGACTTTGTTGGCCAAACGTTCTTCCCCTTCATCATCCTCAAGGAGACGGTGAGCAAGTCCATCTTCAGAGCGCCCAAGCGATGCAAGCGCAAGTCGTCCATGTCCACATCTACATGGCGACCACCATCACATTCGTGATCCACATCGTCATGAAGGGCAAGTCACCTCCAAGCATCATGTGCACGACGACGACAAACGCCATCGAGCTCAAATACGACAAGAACACCATCATCATGAAGATGCTCAAGATGCGCCTACCTACAAGTCCCAAAGAGCTCTACATCAAGCTACGGCCAAACTTTATGAGCACAAGAGAAGACCGCGAGACAAGAACCACCAAGAGAACGCTACGGCTACTACCACCACCACTTCAGCATCTCCGCCAAGTGATATCAAGGCATCTTCGCCTTTGGACATACGACATCTTCGCCTACTTCCCACGAGTACGCCTACATTGACTTCATCAAGTCCAAGGCGACCACCTACGAGCGAGGGCGACACTTCCATCTTCGGAAGCCCTCAAGGAAGATGGCCGAACATGGGAATTTCCCTTCGGTCATGGAGACAAGCTCCAAGGTGCCACATCATATGGGCCTCCAACAACAAGACAACGACAAGAAGGTCGAGCAAGGGCCATCCCCTTCGACCACAGTGACGAGCATGAACCTCTTCAACAACATGAAGACGACCCCCATATTGGACTCATACTCCGAGTCATGCTACGAGACCGCACATGAGACCTTTTCTTTGGTCTTAGAGGAGAGTGATGATGTGCCATCTTAGGCCTTCATCCATGGCTACAACTACGACATGATTGAGCATGGAGACATTTGCACCTACATCTCTCCGACACCCACATATGAAGAGATGCCCCAATTGCCATGTGAGGAGAGCCACCACCCATGAGTGAGATGAGTGACTCCACCATATATGACATTGAGTGCATTTCCTATAAGAGGATGAGTGTGACCACCACTAGCCCCATACATGAGAGCATGTCACATATCCTATGTGAGGTTGAGAGCCATTTGAGTGACTCCACCAACCATATGAGTGAGAGCATCATACCGGGAGTGAGTGAGCCACAACACTTAGTGAGTGAGGTAGTTGAGAGGGCACGTGAGGCCACTATGATTTCTAACGATTTAACCTCTACTCCGAGTGTGTTTTCTTCTTTGGTTCTAGGTCTCCTACATGATGACTTGCCTACCCTCGACGAGTCCATACCTACAACGATGACGGTGGCCATGGTGGAAGATGATGCACCCTCCACATGGTTCCATCAAGATGAAGATGACCACGACTTGGTCTTCGACACCTCACCTACAACACATGAGCGATGCTCTAAAGGTAACATAGGTGATGGTTCCTTTCTTGTCCCACTACTGGACTATCTCACCAATGATTGCTTGCATGATGTTGATCCACCTATTCCCATGCTTCATGCTAGAGAGAATTCCTCAGGTCATGACTTACCCATTTATGATGAATATGATGATGAGCATGTTGAGTTGCCTAGTTGTGATGTTATGCTCCATAGGATATCATGTGAAAATTCTATTGGTCAAGTCATGTTTGATAATCCTTTAAACTTGTCATATGATATGAGTGAGATATCCCATATTGCATCATTTCAATCTCAACATAGTAGCTATGCATGCCCCATTAAAATAAATCCCATTTGCACTTATGGCATAGATGACAAGATGATGGTCATTGGCTTTTGTTTTTCATGCGATGATATTGCTATGCTCCCTTTACATGATTTGCGCAATTCATCTCCTATACCATGCCATGATCACATTGTTCCAAATATGCATTGTTTTGAATGTTGTCAATATTCTCCGTGTGATGTTTCCATTAATGCTAATGAGGAGACCCCCATAGTTTCCTCATACATATTAGGAGATTTTGATGCATTCCATACTTTGCATGATTCTCATAATTGCTTGCACCATATGCATTCCATGAATAACAATCCTCTACATATTTCTCATGATGCATTGCCCAATTTGAGTCTCCATTATGCTATACATCACAACAAACCTATCTTGATGGATGACATGTTTCTATATCACGCATCTCATTTATTTGAGCATTGGCTATTTTGTTCTAACCAACACATGCACGTGCGCATCATGATGGATGATGTGTACATATACCATGCACACACAATTTTCCTTTTGCCTTTGTTTTGTGTAGGTACTCACGTATATGCGTCAACCTCTCAATCCCAAGAGTTGACGAAACGAGCTCTTGTGAGCAACGATGACTTGGGATCCCATGGATTGTCCTTCCCACCATTTTCTTCACGCAACGACTACGGGCATCTATTTTACTTGGCCCTCACATGGCTTTGGGCTATTTACCACTTGCTACATTATGCCCATTCTATCGTGTTCACTTTGCATGCTATGCCTCTTTCTATGATTTTGCCATGCAATTGTGACCCTTGCTTGCATCTACCCATGATTCACCGTTATGCTACTCCTATGTGTATTTGCATGCTTGGTGGAGATCCTTGTTGCTATTGCCATGTTTATCATGTGCCTCATGCTATTGATGCTTGTTATGTTGGGAGAGTCATGATGTCTCATTGCTATTTACATATGGCCTCTCGCCAATACATTCATGATATTTTGCTCATATCTTGCCTTCATGCTTGTGATATGTCTTGTGCATTATTCATGACCACCATTTGCACACATGACATGCTTGACATGATTCCCTCTAGTATGTTGCATCTTCGCACTTCTAGCTCACACCACTTGATTGCTGTGATTGCTTGCTTTGTTGCATCACCCATGTTCCTTTATTACTCGCTTTCTTGGGTTGATGACATATACGTTCATGCCTCTCACATGATACATCTTGTTCATTGTCGCTCGCCTCCAATTGTTGCATCTATTCTCATTGATCTTGGAGACTTGGACATATTACTTGTTCATTTGTTTTTCCGAGTGTTTGTCATGTTCTTTCATTTTGAAGGATTCACAAGGTGGCACCGTCATGAAACACCTTGGTCATGTGAAGGCGTACATGATGCACAACACCAACATTTTAGACATTCTCATAAAGGTGAACTCATTCCCTTTGAGCCATTCTCAAATACGCATATTGGATGGGTCATTCTTTCATTGTTGCCTCTTTCTTGTTGTCTACATGATACATCTATTGGATGGAGGACCTACATTGGAGATGGACCCTATGCACCTTCAAGTTGAGGAGTACCATGACATTGAGCAATGATCATGATCCGAGGTCGGATCTTCCCCAAGGGAGGGGAGATGATGTGGAGCATCCTACGATAATCCCCATGTACACTCGAGCATACGCGATTGGACCTAAGGTGAACTCGCTCCTTTATGAATCTTCCCTTTCCGCATGTAAGACATGGATGCTACTTCAAGCGCGGAGCTTGTGCATACTTAGGTACACCCGAGGAGAACATGGAGAGCCCAAGGACCAAGGCCAAGCGTGCACGGAAGTGAAGGAAGAAGAAGGAAGAAGGGCCAGCTGCTACAGCAGCCGGACATCAGGCCCCAGCCCGGACATCCGGCCCGACCCCCGGAAATCCGGCATCAGCCATCCAGAGAGCACCGCAAAGGTCCAGCGCAGCCCGAACATCTGGCTCCTCCTGAAGCCCCGGACATCCGACCCCTCCAGGCCGGGAATCCGGCCCCTCCATCACCGAATGCATTTGGAACCGACCCCACCCGCCTGGACATTCGGCCCCTCTAGCCCAGACATCCGGCCCGTCGCGAAGCCCCGGACATCCGACCCCTAGCCCGAACATCCGGCACCTGTCTGCGCATAGTGAACGGGCCAAGGGCCCATGTACCCCTCTTTCCCACTTACCCCTTCGTGGCTTAGACTATATATACTCCCCCACCTCCTTCTAGTGAGGGTCAGCGTTGTGATAGCTCATATTAGAGATAGAGCCTCGCTCATCCACATCGGATCTACTCCACGAGAGAGACCGCGACCCCTCTATGGAGAAGATCCACGTTGGATTCAAGACCTCCTCATGGAGAAGACCATCAAGACCTCCTCACGGAGAAGAACAGTTTACCTCTTGTATCGTCCTTTGTTGACTTTGGATCGTGTATCTCTCTTTGTGTTTTGAGGATCTAGCACATGTGTGATCGTTCTTGTTGGTTGATACGTCTCCAACGTATCTATAATTTTTGATTGCTCCATGCTATATTATCTACTGTTTTGGACATTATTGGGCTTTATTATCCACTTTTATATTATTTTTGGGACTAACCTATTAACCGGAGGCCCAGCCTAGAATTGTTGTTTTTTTGCCTGTTTTAGGGTTTCGAAGAAAAGGAATATCAAACGGAGTCCAAACGGAATGAAACCTTCGGGAACGTGATTTTTAGGAAGATTATCATCCGGGAGACTTGGACCCCACGTCAAGAAAGAAACAAGGAGGCCACGAGGTAGGGGGGTGCGCCTGCCTACCCTAGGTGCGCCCTCCACCCTCATGGGCCCCCTGTTGCTCCACCGACGTACTCCTTCCTCCTATATATACCTACATACCCCCAAACGATCAGATACGGAGCCAAAACCCTAATTCCACCGCCGCAACTTTCTGTATCGACGAGATCCCATCTTGGGGCCTGTACCGGAGCTCCGCTGGAGGGGGCATCGATCACGGAGGGCTTCTACATCAACACCATAGCCTCTCCGATGAAGTGTGAGTAGTTTACCTCGGACCTATGGGTCCATAGTTAGTAGCTAGATGGCTTCTTCTCTCTTTTTGGATCTCAATACAATGTTCTCCCCCTCTCTTGTGGAGATCTATTCGATGTAATCTTCTTTTTGCGGTGTGTTTTTTGAGATCGATGAATTGTGGGTTTATGATCAAGTCTATCCATGAATAATATTTGAATCTTCTCTAAATTCTTTTATGTATGATTGGTTATCTTTGCAAGTCTCTTCGAATTATCAGTTTGGTTTGGCCTACTAGATTGATCTTTCTTGCAATGGGAGAAGTGCTTAGCTTTGGGTTCAATCTTGCGGTGTCCTTTCCCAGTGACAGCAGGGGCAGCAAGGCACGTATTGTATTGTTGCCATCGAGGATAACAAGATGGGTTTTCGTCATATTACATGAGTCTATCCCTCTACATCATGTCATCTTGCTTAAGGCATTACTCTGTTTTTAACTTAATGCTCTAGATGCATGCTGGATAGCGGTCGATGAGTGGAGTAATAGTAGTAGATGCAGGCAGGAGTCGGTCTACTTGTCTCGGACGTGATGCCTATATACATGATCATACCTAGATATTCTCATAACTATGCTCAATTCTGTCAATTGCTCAACTGTAATTTGTTCACCCATCATAGAATACTTATGCTCTCGAGAGAAGCCACTAGTGAAACCTATGGCCCCCGGGTCTATCTTCATCATATTAATCTCATACTACTTAGTTATTTCCTTTGCTATTTACTTTGCCTTGATTTTACTTTGCATCTTTATCATAAAAACACCAAAAATATTATCTTATCATATCTATCAGATCTCACTCGCGTAAGTGGCCTTATAGGGATTGACAACCCCTATTTGAGTGGGTTGCGAGGATTTATTTGTTTTGTGCAGGTGCGAGGGACTCGCGCGTAGCCTCCTACTGGATTGATACCTTGGTTCTCAAAAACTGAGGGAAATACTTATGCTACTTTGCTGCATCATCCCTTCCTCTTCAGGGAAAACCAACGCAGTGCTCAAGAGGTAGCATTGGTTTGAGTGATTCTCTCGTGTTTTCCCTCGTGTTCTTCATGTTCTTCGCGGGATCCTCTCCTTTCGTGAAAGATCGACCATCTAGGGTTCCACCTTACATCAAATTGGCTCCTCCTGGGCGCAGTTTTCTCGTCGAACAAGAACGCTCCTTGTTCTCTCACACGCCTTCAAGACTTGCGGTGACTTCCGACGTCAGGGCTCCCAGGGACGACCATGCTCTCAGTGGAAGGATTTAGAGAGCATGGTGTCCTGCATGGTGATCGTGCCGAGGTCTTAGGGTGGTAGTGATGCGGACGGCATCGGCAACCCACGACGCGTCAAGAACAGGGACGAATGTTTCGATGAGTCGTGTTTGCCAGTGACTCCGTGCCTCCCATCTGGTCCTCCAGCAGCGTCACCATCCATGCATGTCCTCCAGTTTCTTCCTCCTTGCTCGGGAGCGGCGCCGTACTGATCATGGGGAGGCGCCAAATCCCAGCTGTGCCCGCCTCCGGCCCCTTCGACCTCTTCCTGTAGGAGATGGACAGAGGCAAAGGCATAACGGGGCACTTATCTTTTTTCAATCTTAAATCTATAGGCAATCACCGAATTTTAATTCAAATAATGTAATCTCTCGAGTCCATCTTTGTGTTCTGTAATGCTTGTACTTGTATTAGCTTATAAATGAAAAAGACGAACCTTTCTGGGAACCCGTGCATGTGCATGTACATGCAGAGGTGGAGTGCCTCTTTAATGAAAATAAACGAGTTTTCCCCGGCAGGATATCCTGCCGGCACCCTCTTTGTCTGTCGGGGGACAGACAGAGGGGCCAACCCCCCGCCAGCTCCTTTTTACCAAAGGCTACTGCGACCATCCTGACTGAAGCAACATTCGAGTCATGGATGGGAGCACCTAAGTTTCAAAAGAGTGGCAAGGTTTTCTCATGCAAAGTTATAGCTTTATAGAACATTAATGGACAAGAGGTAAAACTTATCTGTTTGGCTTGTCGGGGATCGTTGTGCCGTGCAATCTTCTCGTCCCTTGTCGAAGCCAAGTTCACGGCAGGAACCTGCAACTTCATGTAGATGAGAATGAATGCAGGATGCGTTCCTATCTATATGCATATGCAAATGCTCATGAAATGCTTATGCAATGATCTTGGTGTGCTCATGCATGCATGCAATCTTAGTTGGGGGCCCCCTACAATGCTTCTTTATTTTCTCTTGCACGGGGTCATCACCCCGGCTTTGTACAAGGGGTTACATGCAGCTGAGGCAAGGCCTGTACAAAAGGGTGGCTGCCGGGCAGTTCCCTACAGCCTCGCGCCTTACGGGTAGTACTTGCGGAGATGCTCAATATTCCATGAGTTTTGCAACTGAGTGCCATCTCTGGTCTCCAGACGGACTGTGCTGGGTCTGGCGACTCGTACCACCCGGTAAGGGCCTTCCCACTTCGGTGACAACTTGTTTGTACCCTTGGTGGACTGAACGCGCCTAAGGACAAGGTCACCTTCCTCAAAACACTAGGCATGAACCCTGCGGCTGTGATAGCGGTGCAGGGCTTGCTGGTAGCGTGCAACAGTCGTATCAGCCCGGAGATGGTTCTCCACGAGTAGCACAACGTCGTCATGCCGGTGCTGATCTTGCGCTACTTCATCGTAGGCAAGCACTCAAGGGGACCCGTAAATGAGTTCCATGGAGATAACTGCTTCTGCCCCATAGACCAGGGAGAAGGGAGTCTGCCCAGTAGCTCTGTTAGGTGTCGTTCTGAGGGACCAGAGAACTACCGGCAGCTCCTTGATCCATCGCCTGCCGTGCTTCTGCAGCGTATCGGAAGTTCTTGTCTTGAGTCCACGTAGCACTTCAGTGTCCGCCCTCTCAGCTTGTCCATTGCTCCGGGGGTGTGCCACAGAGGCGAATGAGATCTTGCATCCGAGGGTATGAACATATTGCATGAAGGCATGGCTCGCGAATTGGGTGTCGTTGTCGGTGATGATCCTTACCGGAACTCCAAAACGACACACCAGTTCTTTTAAGAACTTGATAGCTGACCGAGCAGTCACCTTTCTCACGACAATCACTTCCGGCCATTTTGTAAACTTGTCGATGGCGACGAACAAGAATTCAAAGCCCCAGATTGCTCGGGGGAAGGGGCCGAGGATATCGACCCCCCAGACCAAAAATGGCCATGATAAAGGGATTGTCTGAAGGGCTTGGGCAGGCAGGTGTGTTCTCTTGGAATGGAACTGACAGGCTTCACATGTCGTGACGAGCTCGATCGCATCTTGGAGGGCTGTGGGCCAATAGAAACCTTGCTGGTATAGTTTCCCAACTAATGCCCTTGATCCAATGTGTGAGCCGCACATTCCTCTGTGAATCTCAGCCGGCAGTTCCTTTCCATCCTCCCGGCAGACACACTTCAATTTCACACCGTTGGGCCTCCTTCTGTATAGAGTGTCATCGACAAACTAATACATATTGGCCCTTCGGGCTACTTTCTCAGCTTCATCTTGGTCGTCGGGAAGTTCTCTGGTTAGGAGGAAGCGGGCGATGTGCCTTGCCGGAGTGGGAGCCTGGGGATCAGCAACGAGGACTCGTGGCACCTCCTGTGCTGCGGGAGCACCAGCCTCGTTCACGGGGTCCATGGGTCCGGTTGGAGGGGGTGGTTCGACAGTCTGTGAGGACTTGTTTCTGGCAGGGTCTCTGCCGGGAGCGGACGGTTCTACCGGGAAAGGCTCACGGTAGTCCAACTTTCTCCTTTTTCGGGACATTGTGGCTGGTGATACGGAGGGCTGAGAGAGATGGAGAACAAAAGTCCCTGGTTCCACACGAAGCTTCTGCGCAGCACACTTTTACAGGTGATCAGCTACGCTGTTTTCCGCATGGGGTACGTGCTCTGTTTGCAACCCATCAAAGTGCTCGTCCAATCTCCTCACTTTCTCGATGTATGCTTCCATCAACGGGCTTTGATAATCCTTGTTGACTTGTCTCACCACAAGTTGTGAATCTCCTCGTATGATCAGCTTCTTGATTCCCAATTCTGCTGCAATTCTGAGCCCGGCAAGGAGCCCTTCATACTCAGCTGTATTGTTGGTGGCTTCTTCCGAGGCAAAGTGCATTTGGACGACGTACTTCAAGTGCTCCCCGAAGGGGGCAACAAGAAGCACGCCAGCCCCTGCCCTTGTAGGGAAGAAGCACCATCAAAATACATAATCCATTCTTGGGGTGATTCCTTGCCGGGGATAGTTGTCTCTGTCACTTCCTCATCAGGGGTTGGCGTCCATTCTGCAATAAACTCTGCCAGCACCCTGCTCTGAATAGTTGATGTGCTCTCAAACTTCAAACCAAAGCTGGATAACTCCAAATCCCACTCCACTATTCTTCCGGTAGCCTCATGGTTTCGGAGTATCCTTTGCAATGGAAAACAAGTGACAATAGTGATCTCATGGGCTTGGAAGTAGTGGCGCAGTTTCCTTGAGGCCATAATGAGACCAAAGATCAACTTTTGCACGCCAGAGTACCTCGATCTAGCCCCTTGTAACAAGGAGCTGACGAAGTACACTGGGCGCTGCACCACTTTCTTCCTTGCCGCGTCCTTGGGGTTTCTCTCGTTGTCGTGCTCATTACTGTTTTGATCCTTTTCTGACTCTGCCATCATCTGCCCATGTTTTTCTTCATCCACTTCTCGCTGTGCTACCAAGGCCGCACTGACCACTTGCTTGGTTGTTGCCAAGTATAGCAACAACGACTCTTGGGGTTTGGGTGCAACCAAGGTGGGCACAAACGATAGGTAGGCCTTCAATTCCTGTAGAGCTGCATCTGCTTCCGGGGTCCACTTCATAGGCTCCGCCTTCTTCAAAATTTTAAAGAACGACAAGGCACGCTCGACAGACTTGGAAATGAATCTACTTAGTGCGGCAACGCTTCCCATCAAGTGCCTCACATCCTTAACCGTCCTTGGTGCTTGGATCTATTTGATGGCTTTGATCTTGTCAGGGTTAGCTTCGACCCCCCTTGGGACACGAAGAAACCAAGCAGCTTGCCGGAGGGGACTCCGAACACACACTTCTCCAGATTAAGCTTCAAGTTGATCGTGCGTAGATTAGCAAATGTCTCCTCCAAATCCTGGATAAGAGTGGTCTTATCCTTGGTTTTGACCATGATATCATCCATATAAGCTTCTATGTTTCTGTGTAACTGTGGCTCAAAACCAATCTGAACTGCCCTTGCAAAAGTGGACCCGGCACTCTTTAGTCTGAATGGCATATGGACAAAGCAGTACATACCGCATGGAGTGATGGACGATGTCTTCTCTTCATCTTCTTTGGACATGAAGATCTGGTGATATCCGGAATACGCGTCCAAAAAGGAGAGCAAATCACACCCTGAAGTGGAATCCATAATATGGTCGATGCGCGGCAAGGGAAATGGGTTCTTTCAGGCAAGCCTTGTTGAGATCTGTGAAATCAATGCAAAGCCTCCATTTCCCATTAGCCTTCCAGACTACTACTGGATTTGCTAACCATGTAGGATGTAGTACTCCTCTGACCAAACCAGCTACCTCTAGTTTCTTGATTTCCTTGGCAATGAACTGCTGCCTATCCAAGGCCTGCTTCCGGACTTTCTGCTTGACAGGCCGGGTGTGTGGGAAGACAGCAAGGTGGTTCCCGATTACCTCCCTGGGAACACCGGGGATATCAGATGGTTGCCAGGCAAACACATCAATATTCGCCCGCAGGAAGGCAATGAGCGCACTTTCCTATTTGTCATCAAGGGTGGCGCTGATGGTAAAAGTACCATCAACGCCAGCCAGCCCTGCCGGGACCTTCTTCACTTCGGGCGCATCAACCTTGGATCTCTTGCTGTTAGAACACTCCGACGCGTCGTCAACGGGTGTCATGCACTCGGAGGGGGCACGCTTCCCAGACTCCTTGCCGGAGGTACTACAATCCCTCTTCTTTCCTTTGCTTTCCTTGGCAGGAGCTGTTGCTGCCGTAGCCTCTGCTGTGACTGCATCCCAGTACATCTTGTCCACGCATACAATTGCATCCTTCTCATCCAATGGGATAGTGATGAATCCCAGTGGCCCAGGCATCTTCAGAGTGTTATAAGCATAGTGGGATGCTGCCATGAACTTGGCCAGGGCCGGGCGTCCAAGAATCCCATTGTACGGCAGGGGGAGATCAACCACATCAAACACAACCTTCTCTGTCCGGTAGTTCAGTTCTCCCCCAAACATCACCGGCAATGTAATCTTCCATTTAGGATGGCTCCTGTCGGGGTTAACTCCTTGAAACATGTCGGTAACCTCTAGCTCTTCTTCTTCTATCTGAAGCTTGCTGATGACTGCTGGGGAAATCAGATTCAACCCGGCCCCGCCATCCACTAACATCTTTGTGACCTGGAGGTTGCGAATTGTCGGGGTGACCAACAATGGCAAGCATCCTACCGCGGTGGTGCGGCCAGGGTGATCCTCCTCATCAAAGATGATTGGCGTGCAGGACCATTTGAGCGGTTTCCAGGCCTCTAGCGCTGGCTCCACGGCACTGATCTTTCATGCCCATCGCTTGAGCTGGCGGTGGGAGGCGTGCAAAGACGCACCCCCATCAATGCATAAGGCATCATTGGCCTTCAGAAATTCCTGCTCACTGGTTTCCTCTTCATTCCCTTCATCCCTCACATCATCACAAACTTCCTTCTCTTGACCCATGGCCAGTTTTCCTTGTTTCCAAAAGGGTTTGCCAGGGCGATTTGCTTCACCGCCTCGGCCCTTTCCGCCAGCGGCATTCTGACCTTTTTCCTTGTCACACTTATCATATTCCGCTCTCTATTTCTTAACAAGTTGCTCAACCTGGTAACACTCCTGAAGGTCATGGACCTTGGTCCGGTGGATCTTGTAGTATGGCCCATCGCCTCTCCTAGCTTTCTCGGTGGCAGCGGCTTCCCCACAGGCTGTGCAAGCAGCAACTTCCTTGCCGGGGGCCTCAGCCTTGGCCTTCTTGCCAGTACTAGGTGTGCCTGAACCTTCTACAGTCATCACTGCCTTATCTCTTGGCTTCTTACTACGCTTCTTGTCAGAGTAATTGACCACGGGTACCCCGAAGACGGCAAGACAATATTTCAAGACATCGGGGCTAGCAAAGCCCCTCAGTCCGACTACTCCTGCCGGCTCCCCGTCCGACTGCTCTGCTCGGCCGGTTGCCGGCTGCCGACTGAGCCGACCAGTCGGCTGCCGACTGCGCCAACCAGCCGGCTGCCAACTGCAGCCCAATCCGACACCGGCAAGACACCAACGAGACGGCCATACCTCGGACGAGACAGCTGTACCATGACGCCATCATGTACAGTGTCACTTGTCCCTGGGCAGTATTCATGAAGTGACCCAGGAGACAAGCATGACACCCACACCATACCCCCATGCCCACTTGTCCATGCCACTACATAGCTTAGGAAGTAAGCTAGCCATGCCTATATAAAGGCACACATCCATCCATCCAGGGGGGACTCAGGCACACACATGCTCACGCACACACCCACGGCCAAGAGCCATTAGGCCACTAGAGCATGCTTGTTCATCCGGCCACACGCATAAACAAAGTCAGACGCCTATGGCACTGACAAAAGATACAGCTCCAGGAGCACTCTGTACTAGGTATATCAGATACACTCAGACATGCAGCAGTAGGAGTATTATCTCTCCGGTGAGCTCCGAAGCTGGGTAAACCATCGCGTGCTACTCGCATACCCACTCCTGGTCCTATCAGCAGCAGTCTTACCCTCGCACTAAGCCCTTGTGGCATCTGTCGACTCGCAAGCCCCCCGTGAGAATACCACGACAGTTGGCGCCCACCGTGGGGTGGTACAACTACTATGCTACCGTGCTGCTGCTAGTTTCGCAGTCCGGGCAGGACCATCTTTGTTATCTCCGCCGCGACGTCGCCGCCGTCTCTCTGGTAGCGCTCGGGGGCTCGACACCGACACGCCCCCTGAGCGGCCACGAGGGGCGGCGCGTCCTTGTTGTCGGCCTCGCCATCTTCATCATCACCGCGATGTCGCCACCTCTCCGGCGCCGGTAGAGGGCTCAACATCAGCACGCCCTCGGCGCATCCGTGAGGGGCGATGCGTCTTCGTCATCACCACCGCAACGCCGGCCGTCCGTCCGCGCGCGCCGCGTGCGGTGCCTTGCTTCGGTCGGCCGTGTCTGTCCATGCGCCGCTCACGTTTGCTTTCCTCCGCGTTGCGCCTTGCTCCGGTCGACACGCGCGTTCGCTCCTCCATATATCATCCACCCTAGCTAGCTAGATACAAGTAAAATCATGGTCAATCCATTAGCTAACCACCCATCAGACAATGACCATACATTAGTCAAAGACTACCCAGACAATCTCCAGAAAATATCATGGTCCATGCACCAATGCTGCTGCTCTCGCTAGCTATGGCCATAGCCTAGTCGCACGCACACATGCACCGACCGCATGCGTGTTGGTCGTGTGCAGTTCTGCACATGCGCGCATGGCCGGCTGCTTGGCCAGCCTTGGCCGGCTTCCCACCACGGCGTATACTGGATCAGGCGGCTCGGCTCCGACCTCGTCCGACTGCATCTTGCTTCAGCAGTTGCTCCGCGACCCGGCTGCTGTGCTATCCGCCTAGCCTCGGTCCCCACTAGCTGAACCTTACCTGTCGCGCGCGCCCAGCCTGCTGTGCTCCTTATGCGGCCGCCGGCTGCTCCATTCGCGCGCGCATGTCATCCTGGCCGGCTGCTGCGACGCACCCGCGTCCGCGCGCCTCCGCGTCGCGCGCCTGGCGACGGGCCTGGTCGCCGTGCCCCTCCGCCTGCGTGCTAGCTCGCCCAGACCGCACCCCTCGCATCTGCGCGTACCCTTGCGTTTCGGCCGTCCAACCGGGGGAGTTGGCGCGGCTCCTCACTGGCCGGTGCGGCCCACAGCGCCCCCGCGCGCTGCTCCATCCCCTGCATCGTCACACCAGTGAGGCTCCGCCTCCTCGCCCAGCCACGGCTGCGCTGCTGCTCCACACGCCCGTGGCCGGCTTCCTCGGCGCGCGCCTCCGCGGCTGCACAGCCGCGCGCCGGCGGCTCCGCGCACTGCTCCATTCTCCTCTGCCACGGCGCCGGCTCCCTCACTGCTCCGGTTGCTTCTTTGCCGGCTCGCCCCCGCGCTCGGCCACCGGCTCCCGCGCTGGTCGCCTGCGCCCGCCTCCGGCTGCGCCTCGCCAGGTCGGCTCTGGGTCGCCGCCTCGCCGAGTGCCGGCCCGCGCCTCTGCGTCGCGCGCCGCCTCGTGGCTGCCGGCTTCCCAGCGCTGCACCGACTCCCACGCGCCCGTGGCCGCCTGCTCCACTCCCATTGCACCGGCTGCGGTGCCCCGACGCCTCCCCGCGCCGGCTCGGCCGCGCGCGCGTCCGCCTTCACCCGACCACACTGCCGCGTCGCCCGCAGCGCCGGCTGCGGCTCCCCGTCGCCTCCCCGCGCCGACTCGGCCGCGCCTTCGCCCGCGCTCCGTGGCAATGCTGTGCCCGCGTGCAACCTGGCCTGGCCGGCTCCACGCCTCCTAGGTTCGGCTACCCCCCCGTGCCGACTCGCTGCCTGGCCGTCTTGCGCGCCCCCGCGCCAGCTCCGCTCGCCACTGCGCCCGCTCGGCCGGCTCCTCCACTTGGCCCCGCCTTGCCTGGCCACCCGGCTGCGCGGAGACAAAGAGAAAGAAGAAAGTCCACGGGCCGGCTGGAGGAAAGGTCAAGGGCCGGCTGGCATTGCAAGAAAAGAATAAAAGAATAAAAAAAGTAACCTGGTGAGATGGCCAGCTGTCCGAGAGGCCGACTGGGAAAAAAAAATGTGTGTGTGCATCCGGCTGCCCAGAGCCGGCTGAAGAAAATACCGGATGCCCACGGCCGACTAGCAAGAAAAAAATGTGTGTGCGTCCGACCGCTGGCTGCCTGTTCGGCTGCAAAGAGCCCGACTGCTGTGTCGGGGTCCGCCCATCCGGTCGACTGAAGAAGAAGATGAAGTAGTTGCCGGAAGATCCGGCCCGACTGCTCAGCAGTCGACCCAAATCTCGGGGGCTACACTCAACGGGTGCGCTGACGCACCCCCGTGAAGATTGCAGACAAGAGAAGAGTTTTGTCCAGCTCTGAGCAGCCGTCAGAAGAGAAAAAAAAGAAGATAGGCGCTGCAAGATGCAGCGCCACCTGGCCGGTCGAGCCTGACCGGCCGGGACCCCTTCGAGCACCCGGAGGCTCAACCTCCGTCTCGACTACACGAAAATCAGTGTGAGCTCCTCACCCGCATATTTTTTGCACCGCAAGAGCACGGATAACCTCGAGCGATGCTCGGGGGCTATCTCCGTATTTTATTATAGTTGCATCACTGTTTACCCCGGCGCCAGCCAGAGTTGGCCCAGGGGCTGGCCGCTTGGCCTGAGACGTTAGTCCCCGCAGACGGCTTAGTACCGTGCACGGTACCAAAGGCCCACTCTTAGTCATAGACCGCAGAGCGGCTGTCCAACTAGCAAGAGTGAACACTGGAGGCCACCCATGCAAAAAATGTCTGGGAAGAAAAACGGATCGGGCGATCCGGCCGTTTCCTTTACAAGTATCTACTTGGTTGAATCTGCTCCCATACTCTGAGTACTGTACACTCCACTTCGCGGCCCACTCTCAGCCACAGACCGCAGAGCGGCTGTCCGGCAAGCAAGAGCACAAGCCAAAAAGCGGAGGGAACACGAAAAAGATTAAGGGGGCTCGGACGAAACCGAGTCGGCACCCTCTGCATAAAACTTGCAATGCTAAAAGCAAACATGTGATATATCTGCGTGGACTAACTTTGTCTTTTTCATGATCATTTCCATGAACACTCGCCAAAAAACCTCCGCCCAACTTTGCCAAGTTGCCCGGAGGCTTGGGGGCTACTGTCGGAGTAATTGACCACGGGTACCCCAAAGACGACAATACAATATTTCAAGACATCGGGGCTAGCAAAGCCCCTCAGTCCGACTGCCCGGCTGCTCCTGCCGGCTCCCCGTCCGACTGCTCTGCTCGGCCGGCTGCCGGCTGCCGACTGAGCCGACCAGCTGGCTGCCGACTGCGCCAACTAGCCGGCTGCCGACTGCAGCCTAACCCGACACCGACAAGACGGACATACCTCGGACGAGACAGCTGTACCACGACGACATCATGTACAGTGTCACTTGTCCCTGGGCACTATTCATGAAGTGACCGAGGAGACAAGCATGACACCCACACCATACATCCATGCCCACTTGTCCATGCCACTACATAGCTTAGGAAGTAAGCTAGCCATGCCTATATAAAGGCACACATCCATCCATCCAGGGGGGACTCAGGCACACACATGCTCACGCACACACCCACGGCCAAGAGCCATTTGGCCACTAGAGCATGCATGTTCATCCGGCTACATGCATAAACAAAGTCAGACGCCTATGGCATTGACAAAAGATACAGCTCCAGGAGCACTCTGTACTAGGTATATCAGATACACTCAGACATGCAGCAGTAGGAGTATTATCTCTCCGGAGAGCTCCGAAGCTGGGTAAACCATCGTGTGCTACTCGCATACCCGCTCCCGGTCCTATCAACAGCAGTCTTACCCTCACACTAAGCCCTTGTGGCATCTGTTGACTCGCAAGCCCCTCGTGAGAATACCACGACACTTCTTGCCCTTTCTCTGACTAGTTGATTCATCTTCATCCTCTGAATCAACATTGATACAGTCCTACTCTATGGGAAACTTCCTTCCTTCCTCCATCCGAGCACACTTATCCACTAGTGTGAATAGCTCCTTCACAGTCTTAGGCAACCGCACATTCATCTTAGAACGAATGCGACGGTTGCACACATTGGACTGGAAGGCTGCTATAACGGCTGCCGGATGGATATTTGGAATATTCATATGAACTTTACTGAATCTCTGTAAATACTTACGGAGAGTTTCTCCTTCCTTCTACTGGAGAAGGTGTAGGTCACTGGGCCTGCCAGTCTCTTGGTGGCCACCGGTGAAGGCACCGATGAACTCGTGGCACAAGTCTGCCCATGAAGAAATGGAGTTCTCCGGCAGGTGCATCAACCAAGACCTCATGTTGGACTTGAGGGCAAAGGGAAGTAGTTGGCAAACACATTCTCATCTCTTCCCTCGGCAGCCTGAATAATGATGGTGTAGATGCTCAGGAACTCTGCCAGGTTTAGCCTCCCGTCGTACTTCTCAGATATCTCTGGCTTGAACGTGCGAATGGACGGCCAACGGACTTGCCACAACTCTCATGTAAAGGCAGGGCAGCCGACCTCGAAAGGTAGGCACCTGCCAACACCGAGCGCAGGCTCCTCGACGTTGAGGCTGCTGCGCCCATCCATCTGGCGGAGGTCGTCGTGGTGCCGATCTATGACGATGCGCGCATCTCCTCGCCGCCTATCCTCCGATGCTTGACGTTGGCCTGGACATGCTCGAGGGTCAGAAGAGGCCATCGAGACGTCGTCGGGTTCTTGATTTAGCTGCACCCGCGTCGGCTGCCATGGTGGGGACTGCACCGTGGGGATGGCCCCCTCCGTTCGGCCAGCAGTACAGGCGGTTGCTATCGCTTGGGGAGGTCGTGGTGGGCCAGCTCGTCATGAGCTCCCAGCTTTGCCGAAACCGAGGAGGCTCTGGATGGTGACACGCCATTCATCGATCTGCTCAGCCGCTGGCAGAAACCTCAGTAGCAACTGAGCTCGCGCCATAGCCTCCGCGGCTGTGCTCGGCATAGATGCTGATGACATCGACCGCACCATCGCTTGGCTCCTGATGGTGCCAGCGGCAGCGACGGTGGTGGTGCCGCGTCCACGCAACTGTGGGACGGCCACCTGGGCAGTGGGGTTTGTGACGCCCCCGATTCAATCGTACACTAATCATGCACGCAAATGTGTACGATCAAGATCAGGGACTCATGGGAAGATATCACAACACAACTCTAAAACATAAATAAGTCATACAAGCATCATAATACAAGCCATGGGCCTCGAGGGCTCGAATACAAGTGCTCGATCATAGACGAGTCAGCGGAAGCAACAACATCTGAGTACAGACATAAGTTAACCAAGTTGCCATAAGATGGCTAGCACAAACTGGGATACAGATCAAAAGAGGCGCAGGCCTCCTGCCTGGGATCCTCCTAAACTACTCCCGGTCATCATCAGCGGGCAGCACGTAGTAGTAGGCACCTCCAGTGTAGTAGGGGTCGTCGTCGACGGTGGCATCTGGCTCCTGGACTCCAGCATCTGGTTGCGACAACCAGAAAGAAAGGAAAGGGGAAAAAGGGGGGAGAAAGCAACCGTGAGTACTCATCCAAAGTACTCGCAAGCAAGGAACTACACTACATATGCATGGGTATATGTGTAAGGAGGCCATATCAGTGGACTGAACTGCAGAATGCCAGAATAAGAGGGGGATAGCTAATCCTGTCGAAGACTATGCTTCTGGCAGCCTCCGCCTTACAGCATGTAGAAGAGGGTAGATTGAAGTCCTCCAAGTAGCATCTCCAAATAGCATCTCCAAATAGCATCTCCAAGTAGCATCTCCAGTCGCATCGCATAGCATAATCCTACCCGGCGATCCTCTCCTCGTCGCCCTGTAGAAAAGCGATCACCGGGTTGTCTGTGGAACTTGGAAGGGTGTGTTTTACTAAGTATCCGGTTCTAGTTGTCATAAGGTCAAGGTACAACTCCAAGTCGTCCTGTTACCGAAGATCACGGCTATTCGAATAGATTAACTTCCCTGCAGGGGTGCACCACATAACCCAACACGCTCGATCCCATTTGGCCGGACACACTTTCCTGGGTCATGCCCGGCCTCGGAAGATCAACACGTCGCAGCCCCACCTAGGCACAACAGAGAGGTCAGCACGCCGGTCTAAATCCTATGCACGCAGGGGTCTGGGCCCATCGCCCATTGCACAGTTGCGTACGCGGCCGGTGAGCAGACCTAGCAACCTCCATTACAAAGGAAGTTGCGTTAACGCAGTCCAACCCAGCGTGCGCCACTTAGTCGCTGACGTCAAGAAGGCTTCGGCTGATACCACGACGCCGGGATACCCATAACTACTCCCGCGTAGATGGTTAGTGCGTATAGGCTCGTAGCCGACTCAGATCAAATACCAAGATCTCGTTAAGCGTGTTAAGTATCCGCGAACGCCGAACAGGGCCAGACCCACCTATCTCCTAGGTGGTCTCAACCTGCCCTGCCGCTCCGCCACAAAGTAATAGTCGGGGGCCGTCGGGAACCCAGGCCCACCTCTACCGGGATGGAGCCACCTGCCCCTTCAGCCCCCATCTCCGAACAGTATCACAGGTAATGTAACTGTGTAAAGTATATAGTATACGCCCGTGATCACCTCCCAAAGTGATCACAGCCCAGTAGTATAGCATGGCAGACGGACAAGAGTGTAGGGCCACTGATGGAACACTAGCATCCTATACTAAGCATTTAGGATTGCGGGTAAGGTATCAATGACTGTAGCAGCAATGACAGGCTATGCATCAGAATAGGATTAACGGAAAGCAGTAACATGCTACACTACTCTAATGCAAGCAGTATAGAGAAGAGTAGGCGATATCTGGTGATCAAAGGGGGGGCTTGCCTGGTTGCTCTGGCAAGAGAGAGGGGTCGTCAACTCCGTAGTCGAGCTGGGCAGCAGCAGCGTCGGTCTCGTAGTCTACCGGAGAGAAGAGGGGGGAAGAAACAATGAATACCATGTAAACAGATGCATATCGATGCATGACAAGACAAGTAACGATGCTAGGCGTGCCCTAGCGTGGTATGAGGTGGTACCGGTTAAGGGGGGGGAAACATTCGGGAAAATATCCCCGGTGTTTCGTGTTTTCGGGCAGAGGAGCCGGAGGGGGAAAGTTGCGGGTTCGATAGGTTAGGGGTGTGTGGCGGACGAACGGACTGCGTATCCGGATTCGTCTCGTCGTTCTGAGCAACTTTCATGTACAAAGTTTTTCCATCCGAGCTACGGTTTATTTTATATTGATTTTAAAAGATTTAATTCATTTTTAGGATTTATTTAATTATTTTAATTCAGCATTATCCAGAACAGTGCCTGGTGACGTCAGCATGATGTAGAGGTGACGTCAGCGGTCAACGGTCCGTTGACCAGAGTCAACCTGACTGGTGGGTCCAGTGGGACCCACCTGTCATAGTCTGAGACTAATTAATTTGGTTTAATTAGTTTAGTTAATTGACTAGGTTAATTACTAATTAGATTAATCTAAATATGACTAATTAACTTAATTAAATCCTTAATTAATTAATTATTGCAATTATTAATTAACCTTTTATTTATTTACTTTATTATTATTTTTTGAAAAAAGGGGCGTGGGGCCCCTGGGTCAGTAGCCCAGGGGGCCAAAACGGGCGGCTGTGTAGCGGGCGCGTGCGGGGCGAAGCCCGCCCGGGCGCAGGGGATGGCCGCAGGGCGAGGGCGGTCGCCGGCGGGGAGCAGGACGGCGGCGAGCCAGGCGGCTGTGGGCATGGCCAGGTGCGGGCCGCGGCACCGCGGGGCAGAGGCCGAGCCCCGGGGGAGCCGGTCGCGGAGCGGCGAAGGCGAAGCAGGGGCGACCGCGGCGCGGTAGTAGTGGCGGAGGCGGGGCGGCACAGCAGCAGTGATGGGGTGCGGCAGGCGCCGGGCGATGCAGGTGAGGGGCGCAGCCGGCGCGAGCGGCGACCGTGGTGAGGCCAGGGGGAGCGCCGGCCGGTGGCGCTGAGCACAAACTCAGGCGGTGCCAGGAGCAGCTGCAGCAGAGCCGCGGGCGAGCACGGCGCGCGGGCACGGGGAGAAGGACCGGCGCGCGTGTGGCGCGGCCACGAGCGCGAGCGCTGAGTGCGGTGACCGCGGCGACGGACGAGGAGAGGGGGAGCTCACAGGGGGAGTAGGGCACGGGCAGCGGGCTCGGGGAAGTTTGGGGAGGCCGACGGGGACGAGCGACGGAGTGGAAGAAGGACGGCGAGGTGGCGGCGTCCTGGCGTGGGGCGGCGAGCTCCGGGCGGCGGCGCGGTCCTGACGGCGACGGACGGCGATGAGGGCCTCCTCCCTCGATCCCGATCCAATCGGGGGAGAGGGGGAGAGATATTTTGCGGGAGGGGATGGGGGTTGTGTCGGTGGGCGTGTGGGGGAGTGGGGGGGGAGGTTATGGGGCACGGGGTGGGCCAGTTGGGGCCGGTGGGTTGGCCCAGTTGGGCCACGGCCCAGGGGGGTTTCTCCTTCTTTTTGGTTAGTTTGTTTTCTGTTTTTTTGTATTTTCTCTCTTTTATTTTTTTACTCTTTATTTATTTTTCCTTTCTGTTTTATTTCTAGTTTCTCTTTCATTTAGTTTTTATCTAATATTAAAATGATCCCGAATTTAGTAATACATTAAAACCCACTATAACAATAGGTCTTACCCCAAAACAAATTAGTTTAGTATTTTGTTAATTATAAAAGCATTTAAATATTGGTTTTTGCTACTGTTTTATTCACCTAAGGGCATTTAAACATTTTATAAAAATGTGGTTTCTCCACCATAATTACCTATGCATTAGTTGGATCACTCCGAACATTTTAGTGTTAATATTTGAAAACTTTTATTGTTTCATTGATTTTTTTGCATTTGAATTCGAATCGGTTCCGAACTAATGCGAGATTAGCAACAGTAACCTTGGTGACGTGGCATCATTAATGGAGGTTTACTGTAGCTTAATTACCCGGGCGTCACAATTCTCCTCCACTACAAGAAATCTCGTCCCGAGATTTAGGAGCAGGAGTAAGGGGGAAGGGATTTGGTTACGAAACTCTAACGAGTCTTCTCAGTCTTGGCTGCCCTTTCGAAGAGGTTGATCCCTTTCGTTGATGTCTTCATTTCTCTGCTTCAAGGCACCATGATCAAGTCGTCATCCTTTCTTCGGGATCTCCATCGTGCTACGAACGCGACCAAGGGGAAAAACTCCGGAAGAATGCATCTCCACAAAGCTGGGCATCTGACGGTGAACTCAATGGGAAATACACAAGGTACCCCGCGAGTTGTATTACCGTGAATTCGTTGAGTGCAATATACGATGGTACCAAAGTTTCAAACGGGTAGGCAATCATTCGATGACTAGACAGAAGCTGGAATGGTGGTTTGAACAACGAGAATAACATGCTGTTTGATTCCAGGATGAATAATGGTATAGATTTTAGCTTGTGAATCACATACGAAGCCAAGTGCACAGGACACATTAGAATCCGGGTTGTAACGAAGAGTCAGGTTTCTATCCAGTGGACCTGTGGGTTATGGGCCCACCATGTGGGTTGAAAGTAGGAAGGGTGGTGACATCTTGCACAGCCGCGACAGGGAGGCATGTCAGTGAATAGCTTGTCAGCTATGCCGGCAGCAATGTCGGTACCAAGGACGGGGAATGAATAGAGCAATTTTCCTGCTTGTTGAACGAGGCAAATCAATTGGCAAGCTATCACCCATCGGTGGTTACCGGAATGTCATCAACAATAGTAACAGGGTCTTACAAACAGAGTGGTACAACAAGGTGCTTACCTAAGCAGGGAATTATCTCTGCTCAGTTAAGTCAAATTACAGGAAATGTTAAACAAAAGAATGGAAAGGAAAACATGATTATCAGATTAAACAGACCAATGGAAAGAAAAATTGTGATTACACACAATTATTAGGAGTATATCCTTCTCATGGGCAAGCAGAACATGGCATACAGGGTAGGAGAGCAAGTACCCAACCATTCAGATAAAGAGGCAAGGATTAATCAAGATGTTACCCATACAATGGTGTTTGGATAACTGACCAAGAAACATTTAGCATCGCGCCTCCAATGTTCTTGTTGATGAGCGGGGTATCATAGTCATGCTTCGAGGTAGCAATGATATGGTGTTTCAATCAAGGGTCTGACTTTGGATATGTAAAGGATCCATCAGGAACAACTTGTAGAATAAGTTTTACAATTTCCTCATGAAAGAATGGGTAACATTGCTAAAGAGGATACTATAAGAATAGGTCCTCCGGTCAAGTGTGCTAGGCATGCCATCACCTTACCGGGTCATACAAGGACCAATGTTATAACTCTTGGAAATATGCTCCAACCATCATATCCGACCGAGGTTCAGATCTGATTGGTGTTAGGATACCTCAGACTCAGGATGCCCGAGAAGAAAAGGTGCAAAACAAATTGGCGAGATGACCTGGCAAGATTCTCGGGAAATGTACAATGGAAGCGAGTCCCGAAACAAGAGTTCCTCATTAAATCAAGGAGAGGAAGAGGAGGTAGCTGATGAACTCAGCGACAATTCATTGAGATTTTCAAAAGATGGATTTCCACAATAATGTGAACAAGAAGATGACATTTGTCAGATCAAATGGTATAGTGATGTATGCTCGAGGAAAACATACACAATTAAACATTGGTTGAAAGGTGCACCCGAAATATGGGTTGGGTTGCACGACCAATGTCAGAATGGTGATTCAATAGTCAATAGCCTAAGAATGAACTTTCGACCATTAACTTGAAAAAAATAGGGTTGCTAGAAGGAAAGAATCCAAACAACACCGTTCACTTGTTGGAATTAACACGGGGACCAAGAAAGAATGGTGATGGTGAGAAGTATTTCTATGTCAAGAATTCTCAAGAGGTGGAACAAATCTCAGAATATTCTTGACATAAAGGATGGTAATACTCCAAGGTAAAGAAGAACAATTGCTGGATAGCAAGGAACTCAAGGTATAACACCAAACATGAACAAGCTTGTGTTGGTGGGAGGGCAATAAAGTGGTCGACGATAATACAATTCATCGAGGGCAAGGATGGTATTTCTCATCATGAATTCAATTGATATCCTGGATGAGCTCAGAATGTTGATGATCACGACAACTTTGTCGCGAGAGTTCATGAAGATGTAATCGATCGGCGACGACATCAAGTCAAAGTGATGATGAAGTGAAAGGTTATTGGAACCAAGGGTACGACACAAACTCGAAACCAAGCTTGTTGTTCAAGGCGAAATGATATGACGATGAGGATCGACGTAAGGTTAGTTCATCGTCGAAATTTGGTGCTCCGAGAATAAGGACCAGGTAGCACAGTTAGAATCGGCACGACAATGATATAGCCAAACAGGCTAGGAATGGCGTGATCGGGTACAAACTCGTACTTATAGAAGCTTACTGAAGAGTTGTTGAACCGAAGAGCGGACTCGGTTCAGTTATCGGTGTCTTTGAGTGTTCAATAACTTAGAGCCCGCGAAAAATTGGAATCAGTGGGAAGGTAGCACTTGATGAAGAACTCATAAAAAGTTATGCAGTTCCACGATAATCTCGGGATACCAGGGGGGTAATACTCGATACAAGATCAAAGTAAAGGTTGGACTGGTGTATTGATCCATAGAATACAATTGTTTTAACTTGTCCGAGAAATGAGATCAAAGAAGAACAATCATGGTCGGAACCACGGTTGCAAGGGATCAATTCACAGATACCATAGGTTAGTTATCAAGGAAATAGTTATTGTTATAAGAAGCTTTCATGATAGGATATATACCGCGTCCATGGGCATGAACACAAGTTCAAGGTCGACTCCCACTTCTCCAATGCATAACCTTTCATTCACTTCTCACGTTCGATGAAGTTGCAGTGTTGAAATTTTGTCTGGTGAAGCACCAGAAGAGTATGACTCGTGAAAACTTTCGGGTTCACACGGTTTAGAGAAGGCATATGTTCAACCCATAGGGGGCTTCTTAGAAACATATACCACAAGTTTCAAGAGTAAATAACACAAGCCCGAAAGCAGAGCATGGTTGGCCAAGCAGAGGATACAACTTAACAAGGGCATCATGTATCAGGGGAAGAACTCACAAAGTGATCAAATGTGAAGGACACTGTCGGATAACAATCTAACAAAGGACTTGATGGTCCACAAAGGATCTGATACGAGTATCGGTACTCAACTAGAGGAAGAAGAATGCAAGGAGATCAGATTATAGAAACAACTGACTAACTCAATTGTCAAATGCAAAGGAATTATGATTTCCAATTCAATGGATCAGAAGCAATGCTCTGATTAGGGATGGATAAGTTGAATAGACTTAGGGTACAATCAACGACAATTGGATTGGTCGAGAACCAATTCCAGTTAAAAGAATGGAAGCTCAGCCGGAAAGGTAATTTATAAGGATCAATGATGATTGCGTGTATTCGCAGAATATTGAGTCAACAGACTCAAAATGATAATGACAAGGAATGTCATTAAGACTACGAGACTTATGGGATTAACCATAATGCAAGCAAGCAAGAATTTCAAGAGCCAAAGGCTCCAAAGGATTTTCGGAAGATCGAATATTATTTTGAAGACTTTTGTGAAACTCATGAACAACTGGGGATAAGCGGATACTCGACAAGTGCGAGAATTATCCATAGGGGTATTCAGGTGACAAGGAATTGCAAGACAGTAGGCACAAGATATTCTCGGATCAATAGAGAGAATTTCGGGGTATCTTGTAATAACAAGATCAACTGGGAATAAAAGTAAGAACGTCAAGTGTATGTATTTATCCATAGGGATATTTCGATGGTAGGGAATTGCAAAAGCAACGGGCACAAAGTCTCAAAAGAGTTTCGGCGAGTAACTTCGAAATCTTCTGGTGCAGCCGGCGATCACCTGGACTGAAGGGGCTCTCCGGGAGAAAGTATTTTCGAGAACCTAAAGTTAGATTTTAGTAAAAATCGTTTAACCCGAGTAGAAGAGAGTTCAGAGTCCCAGAGTAAAGGTCGAGGAGTAAAAGATCCTAGTACCACCCAATGGCGACGTGGGCCCGTAAGGCACACAGCCAAGTTAGTAAAAGTTTTGCAATGTCTAGACTCGACTTCGGCCAAGGAGTGTGGAAGGGGGATTCCTACAGGCAGTCGGCTCTGATACCAACTTGTGACGCCCCCGATTCAATCGTACACTAATCATGCACGCAAATGTGTACGATCAAGATCAGGGACTCACGGGAAGATATCACAACACAACTCTAAAACATAAATAAGTCATACAAGCATCATAATACAAGCCAGGGGCCTCGAGGGCTCGAATACAAGTGCTCGATCATAGACGAGTCAGCGGAAGCAACAATATCTGAGTACAGACATAAGTTAAACAAGTTGCCATAAGATGGCTAGCACAAACTGGGATACAGATCGAAAGAGGCGCAGGCCTCCTGCCTGGGATCCTCCTAACTACTCCTGGTCGTCGTCAGCGGCCTGCACGTAGTAGTAGGCACCTCTAGTGTAGTAGGGGTCGTCGTCGACGGTGGCGTCTGGCTCCTGGACTCCAGCATCTGGTTGCGACAACCAGAAAGAAAGGAAAGGGGAAAAGGGGGAGAAAGCAACCGTGAGTACTCATCCAAAGTACTCGCAAGCAAGGAACTACACTACATATGCATGGGTATATGTGTAAGGAGGCCATATCAGTGGACTGAACTGCAGAATGCCAGAATAAGAGGGGGATAGCTAATCCTGTCGAAGACTACGCTTCTGGCAGCCTCCGTCTTGCAGCATGTAGAAGAGAGTAGATTGAAGTCCTCCAAGTAGCATCTCCAAGTAGCATCTCCAAGTAGCATCTCCAAGTAGCATCTCCAGTCGCATCGCATAGCATAATCCTACCCGGCGATCCTCTCCTCGTCGCCCTGTAGAAAAGCGATCACCGGGTTGTCTGTGGAACTTGGAAGGGTGTGTTTTATTAAGTATCCGGTTCTAGTTGTCATAAGGTCAAGGTACAACTCCAAGTCGTCCTGTTACCGAAGATCACGACTATTCGAATAGATTAACTTCCCTGCAGGGGTGCACCACATAACCCAACACGCTCGATCCCATTTGGCCGGACACACTTTCCTGGGTCATGCCCGGCCTCGGAAGATCAACACGTCGCAGCCCCACCTAGGCACAACAGAGAGGTCAGCACGCCGGTCTAAATCCTATGCGCGCAGGGGTCTGGGCCCATCGCCCATTGCACACCTGCATGTTGCGTACGTGGCCGGTGAGCAGACCTAGCAACCTCCATTACAAAGGAAGTTGCGTTAACGCAGTCCAACCCGGCGTGCGCCACTCAGTCGCTGACGTCAAGAAGGCTTCGGCTGATACCACGACGCCGGGATACCCATAACTACTCCCGCGTAGATGGTTAGTGCGTATAGGCTCGTAGCCGACTCAGATCAAATACCAAGATCTCGTTAAGCGTGTTAAGTATCCGCGAACGCCGAACAGGGCCAGGCCCACCTGTCTCCTAGGTGGTCTCAACCTGCCCTGCCGCTCCGCCACAAAGTAATAGTCGGGGGCCGTCGGGAACCCAGGCCCACCTCTACCGAGATGGAGCCACCTGCCCCTTCAGCCCCCATCTCCGAACAGTATCACAGGTAATGTAACTGTGTAAAGTATATAGTATACGCCCGTGATCACCTCCCAAAGTGATCACGGCCCAGTAGTATAGCATGGCAGACGGACAAGAGTGTAGGGCCACTGATGGAACACTAGCATCCTATACTAAGCATTTAGGATTGCGGGTAAGGTATCAATGACTGTAGCAGCAATGACAGGCTATGCATCAGAATAGGATTAACGGAAAGCAGTAACATGCTACACTACTCTAATGCAAGCAGTATAGAGAAGAGTAGGCGATATCTGGTGATCAAAGGGGGGGGCTTGCCTGGTTGCTCTGGCAAGAGAGAGGGGTCGTCAACTCCGTAGTCGAGCTGGGCAGCAGCAGCGTCGGTCTCGTAGTCTACCGGAGAGAAGAGGGGGGAAGAAACAATGAATACCATGTAAACAGATGCATATCGATGCATGACAAGACAAGTAACGATGCTAGGCGTGCCCTAGCGTGGTATGAGGTGGTACCGGTTAAGGGGGGGGGAAACATTCGGGAAAATATCCCCGGTGTTTCGTGTTTTCGGGCAGAGGAGCCGGAGGGGGAAAGTTGTGGGTTCGATAGGTTAGGGGTGTGTGGCGGACGAACGGACTGCGTATCCGGATTCGTCTCGTCGTTCTGAGCAACTTTCATGTACAAAGTTTTTCCATCCGAGCTACGGTTTATTTTATATTGATTTTAAAAGATTTAATTCATTTTTAGGATTTATTTAATTATTTTAATTCAGCATTATCCAGAACAGTGCCTGGTGACGTCAGCATGACGTAGAGGTGACGTCAGCGGTCAACGGTCCGTTGACCAGAGTCAACCTGACTGGTGGGTCCAGTGGGACCCACCTGTCATAGTCTGAGACTAATTAATTTGGTTTAATTAGTTTAGTTAATTGACTAGGTTAATTACTAATTAGATTAATCTAAATATGATTAATTAACTTAATTAAATCCTTAATTAATTAATTATTGTAATTATTAATTAACCTTTTATTTATTTACTTTATTATTATTTTTGAAAAAAAGGGCGTGGGGCCCCTGGGTCAGTGGCCCAGGGGGCCAAAACGGGCGGCTGTGTAGCGGGCGCGTGCGGGGCGAAGCCCGCCCGGCGCAGGGGATGGCCGCGGGGCGAGGGCGGTCGCCGGCGGGGCGGAGCCAGGCGGCTGTGGGCATGGCCAGGTGCGGGCCGCGGCACCGCGGGGCAGAGGCCGAGCCCCGGGGGAGCCGGTCGCGGAGTGGCGAAGGCGAAGCAGGGGCGACCGCGGCGCGGTAGTAGTGGCAGAGGCGGGGCGGCACAGCAGCAGTGATGGGGTGCGGCAGGCGCTGGGCGATGCAGGTGAGGGGCGCAGCCGGCGCAAGCGGCGACCGTGGTGAGGCCAGGGGGAGCGCCGGCCGGTGGCGCTGAGCACAAACTCAGGCGGTGCCAGGAGCAGCTGCAGCAGAGCCGCGGGCGAGCGCGGCGCGCGGGCACGGGGAGAAGGACCGGGGCGCGTGTGGCGCGGCCACGAGCGCGGGCGCTGAGTGCGGTGACCGCGGCGACGGACGAGGAGAGGGGGAGCTCACAGGGGGAGTAGGGCACGGGCAGCGGGCTCGGGGAAGTTTGGGGAGGCCGACGGGGACGAGCGACGGAGTGGAAGAAGGACGGCGAGGTGGCGGCGTCCTGGCGTGGGGCGGCGAGCTCCGGGCGGCGGCGCGGTCCTGACGGCGACGGACGGCGACGAGGGCCTCCTCCCTCGATCCCGATCCAATCGGGGGAGAGGGGGAGAGATATTTTGCGGGGGGGGGGTGGGGGTGTGTCGGTGGGTGTGTGGGGGAGTGGGGGGGAGGTTATGGGGCACGGGGTGGGCCGGTTGGGGCCGGTGGGTTGGCCCAGTTGGGCCACGGCCCAGGGGGGTTTCTCCTTCTTTTTGGTTAGTTTGTTTTCTGTTTTTTTTGTATTTTCTCTCTTTTATTTTTTTACTCTTTATTTATTTTTCCTTTCTGTTTTATTTCTAGTTTCTCTTTCATTTAGTTTTTATCTAATATTAAAATGATCCCGAATTTAGTAATACATTAAAACCCACTATAACAATAGGTCTTACCCCAAAACAAATTAGTTTAGTATTTTGTTAATTATAAAAGCATTTAAATATTGGTTTTTGCTACTGTTTTATTCACCTAAGGGCATTTAAACATTTTATAAAAATGTGGTTTCTCCACCATAATTACCTATGCATTAGTTGGATCACTCCGAACATTTTAGTGTTAATATTTGAAAACTTTTATTGTTTCATTGATTTTTTTGAATTTGAATTCGAATCGGTTCCGAACTAATGCGAGATTAGCAACAGTAACCTTGGTGACGTGGCATCATTAACGGAGGTTTACTGTAGCTTAATTACCCGGGCGTCACAGGGTTGCATGGCTATGGTGCTCGAGGTTCATTAGCTCCGTCGAGCGCAGCGGTCTGGTTGGCTCATCCGGGAGGAGGCACATGGGCCGTGGTCTCTCCCGTGTGGGGGTGGCCGGAGGGTGATGGCTCACCCCGGACCGAGCGCCGTTGCTGCGCTGTGCCCGTCAGTGGGAGGAGAGGGTGCAGACGGAGTGACCCACTCGCCCGCACCTTGTGGAGCATGACTGCCGAGGCGTTGCTAATGATGTTCTCCATCGACATCTCTAGCGCCCGTGTCGGCTGCGGGGGGAGTGGCGATGGCGCCACCTGCTCCAATCACACCCCAGTAGCGTTCACATCCTTGCTCGCCCCCGCATCCCCCGAGGCACTAGAGTCCGCGGGCGGCGGAGCCTTCGAGGTGGACGGATGGGCCGAAGAGCCAAACTTCTTCTTCTTAGGCGCCATGGTCGATGGCTCGTCTAAGATGAAGATGACGCGCTGCGCACGCTTTCAGGTTCGCGCAAGCAATCCCCCTACCTGGCATGCCAAAGATGTCGCAGGATATCCACGGCCACCTATGGGACCAGGAGGCCCCTTGCTAGTTCGACAGGGGGACGTCGCGTTGCGCAAAGAGCAGACCAGTGCACGGCAGCACGGCAAAGAGCACACAAGCAATTTACCCAGGTTCGGGCCGCCGTGAGGTGTAGGACTCAACTCCTGCTTTAGTGGATTGATGGTGGAATGGGGATGGTGGAGCGCAATACACTTGCCCGGCAGGGGTTGCCATAGGGCAGCAGTGTGATAGCCTGGCTTATTAGGGATGATAGACTACTCATATCAATAAGGAATTCCTTCTTTTCCGGTAGCCCATTCGGACATAACTCCAAAGTTAAGCGTGCTCAGCTTGGAGTAGTGTCAGGATGGGTGACCGACTGGGAAGTTGCTCCCAGGTGTGCATGAGTGAGGATAAAGTGCGCAGAAAAGACTAGTATTGATCTATGGGGATCCCGCCAGGAGTAACGACCACCGGCGGGTGTGTCCGGGGCGTTACAAGTTGGTATCAGAGCCGACCCTCGCGGTTACATGGATGGTTGCGGACAGGTGTGCGGTCATATTGTTCATGACGTTTGTGACCCGTCGTGGCACCTGGCATGGCACATGTATCGGACTGGATGCACAGACGTATGTGCCAAGAGGGAACATTCCTGTGGCCCGACGAGGATGTCGGTTCCTCTGAGTGGGGGTGTATGTGATAGCCTGGCTTATTAGGGATGATAGACTACTCATATCAATAAGGAATTCCTTCTTTTCCGGTAGCCCATTCGGACAGAACTCCAAAGTTAAGCATGCTCAGCTTGGAGTAGTGTCAGGATGGGTGACCGACCGGGAAGTTGCTCCCGGGTGCGCATGAGTGAGGACAAAGTGCGCAGAAAAGACTAGTGTTGATCTGTGGGGCCAGTCTAGATCCCGCCAGGAGTAACGACCACCGGCGGGTGTGTCCGGGGCATTACAAGCAGCGACTACACACGTATGGGTGTGTGGGTTTGTCAACTTCCCAACCCCTCCTATGGGTGCCATGGGCCTCCATTTATAGATCAAGGGGTCACCACAATGGCAAACTAGTCATTATCCACTGATATGATAGCGAACAATGCTATCATACCTAACTCTGCGGGCTGACAGGGTGCATTAAATGCACCGCTTAGTGTCACATCACTGGTTGCCCGACAAGGCTTGCCGGGCTATCTTGCCAGCTCCATGCCTGTTCTCTTGACACGTCACAAGACGGGTGTCATCTATGGGTTTCTTCTGTAGGAAATGGCTGCCATCTGGTGAATGGCTGCCACTTAATCACCCTGCGGCTTGACACCGCACTGATTGACGACATGGGTTGTGCTTGAGTGGTTTGTGGGGTGGTTCTGCCCCCGCGAGCCCCGGCAAACCTTGCTGGGGTGCTTGGGTTGCCTGCTTCTGGTGGTGGCCTCACCCCTTGTCGGGCTCGCCTGCCCGGCAAGGGAGGCCTTCTCTTCATGATATATTGCTCCTCTGGCTTAATCTTGGTCCCTCTGAGCTGTATGTTAGTTCTTCAAATATCTTGGTCCCTCAATCTCTGGCTTAAGCTAGTGCTTCAATCTTGTTCTTGTGCCTGTGCACATTCTGGGCAACAGACCCAGGGTTTGTTGCACCGACAGCTGTCTCAACCGCTTCCGCCCAAAAGTGTTTTGGCGTCTTGTATTCATCAAGCATCATTCTTTCCATCTCAATAAGTGTCCGGTTCTTCCTCTCAACAACTCCATTTTGTTGAGGTGTGTACATAGCCGAGAACTCATGTGAAATCCCTTCTTCGTCAAGAAAGGTATCCATGTTGGCATTCTTGAACTCCGTTCCGTTGTCGCCCTGAACCTTCTTGATCTTCACTTCAAATTGATTTTTGGCCTTCCTAGCGAAGTTCTTGAAGATCTTTTGGACCTATGATTTATCATCAAGAAAGAACACCCAAGCAAATCTTGAAAAATCATCAACAGTGACCAATCCAAATGAGTTACCACCGAGACTCTTCTAGGCGTTGGGGCCAAAAAGATCCATATGAAGTAGCTCAAGTGGTCTTCTTGTGGTCATGATATTTTTCATAGGATGACTTCCTCCAACTTGTTTTCCTGCTTGACAAGCACGACAAAGTCTATCCTTGTCAAATATGACACCTTTAACACCAAGGATATGATCACCTTTAATAAGCTTATCAAGATTTCGCATGCCCACATGACCTAACCTTCTATGCCACAACCAACCTTTAGAAGATTTAGCAATTAGGCAAGTTCTAGGTTGATCTCCTTTAGTGAAATCAACAATGTATAGATCACCTCTACATATACTGGTAAAGACCATATTATGATTATCTCTTCACTTGGCAATATACTTTAGTAAATAGGACATTGACACCGAAATCGACTTGTCTAGATACGGAAAGTAAATTATAGCCAAGAGATTCAACGAGCATAACATTTTGGATAGAGCTATCATGTGAGATGGCCACCTTACCAAGGCCAACCACCTTACCCTTTGAGTTATCACCAAAAGTGACATACTTTCGGGATCCGCCGTTTTCAGCAAGCTCACAAAACATGTCCTTATATCCGGTCATATGATCAGTCTATCCACTATCAAGAACCCATTCCTTTCCTCCGGCCATGTAACCACGAAGGTTAGCCATAAGACCAAAGTTTCTCATTGCACTACAAAAAAAGACACATCCATGACATTTTGGGCCGAACGAATTTTTTTCCTGTCATACATATGACACTTCTATGACAATAATTGTGACAAAACCCGGTATCATCATAGATGTGGTGGGCTCCTGCTTCTATGACAAAAAATCATGACAGAAAATGGGATTTTCATCCTGGGCAGGTCGGAGACGCAGCTGCATGACATTCTTTGGGCCGTCCAAGACGGAAAAAACCATGGTAGAAGCGAGGGCGAGGAAAATTTCGGGGAGTTCCCGGTTATGGTGGGAGGTCGGGGGCCAAGCGATGCACATTTCTCTCATACACGTACGCGCGTGTGTGTGAGGCATTGGCTCTAACTAAACCCGAGCGAGGCGTTGGGCTCTAATAGAACCCGAGCGATTGCACTGCAGGCTACGCGTTACTGAACCCGAGCGATCGATCGATGGCTGTTAACTGAACCCGATCGAGCGATTCATTTGCTACTGCTGCTAACTGAAGACGATCGATGCTGCCTCTGGATGAACAGTGAGAGTTGCGGGGGGGGGGGTGGATGAACAGTTCCCGGTGGGGGTGGATGAACAAGACCCCATGGTGTTGTCTCTGGATGAACAGGACCCCGATCGATCGAGCCGGTTGGGGCTGGATGAACAGGACCCCGTGGAGGGCTGGATGAACAGGACCACCTCGTGGAGGGCAGGATGAACAGTAGACGGTGGAGGGAAGGATGAAGAGTAGCCCGTGGAGAGGGCTGGTTGAACAGTCGCCGGTGGAGTAGCGCGCGGTGGAGGCTGGATGAACAGGAGCCCGTGGATGAACAGTCGCAGGTGGAGGCTGGAGGAGGTCGACGGTGGATGAACAGTACCTCATGGAGGCTGGAGGGGGTCAACGGTGGAGACGAACAATATCCTGTGGAGTCCCATTTTGCGGTACACCACACCCCTCCCAATGAATAGGACCCCCGTTTCGACCGTAGCGCTCCAACACAAGTCGGTTTCGTCCGTTTTGCGGTACGCCACACCCCTCCCGATCAACAGGACCCCCGTTTCGACCGTAGGAGGTCCGTTTCCTCTGTTTTGCGGTACGCCAGACCCCTCCCGATGAACAGGATCCTGTTTCGAATGTGGCCGGTCAAACACAAGGCCGTTTCCTCCGTTTTGCGGTACGCCAGGCCTCGTTTCCATCGCCTGTTCCGTCCAAGCCCTCCCGATGAACATGACGCATTCCGTTGCCTCCCCATGAACACGACACATTCCGTTGCCTCCCCATGAAAACGACGCATTCTGTTGCCTTCCCATGAACACGACGACGACGCCGTTTCTCCGTTCCGACCAACCATGTACACGAGCCCTGGCCGTACGTATGCGCGAGTAGGTGTTCGAGACCCCGCCCGTATGTACACATATGTGGCCGTATTTTATTTCTTGCACCCTGGTCGCCTCTACTACGACATGTGCGCCTCTACATCGACCAGTATATATGTACGTACACGTTCGCGACCAGAATGACAATGCTATGTATGCTTCGACTAGGTGGGTCCCGACTGTCAGGCACTTCCTCGCGTGCGAAGATGTAGCTGGTGGGTCCCAGCAGTCAGGGGAGCAAAATACGGTGGCCCATCCGGTGGGTCCCGCTGTCAGGTGGAGGAATAATTATTTTGCATGTAATAAGGAGGCACTTCCTTGCTGCGGCCGTGGACCCAGCTGTCAGCCTCTCCACGTACAGTCCACGTCCGATGGAAGTCGTTCCTTGACCACGTTGACCACGCCGCGCAGAGAGAACTAGGGCGGTGGATGACGGCGAGGCCTAGGAAGGGGACGACACGGAGCCGGGGAAGACGCGGCAGTGGATGCCCACGCGTAGAGGAGTACGTGGTTCATTGGTTCGCTGCGGTGTGAGGCTGCCGTCGCCGCAGAATAACAGGGGGTGTGGGTGAGTAGAGGGATGGCCTGGCCAACGGTGGGAGTAGTAGGGGGCGGTGAGGCCTCCACCGCATCGCAGCCGGCCACGGGAGGCAGAAGCACGAGGCACGACCAACGCTGGTTTGGGCGGCTGGAGCAAGAAGACCAGAGGTTGAAGAAGCACTACGGCCGTTGGATGGACATCGTACGGTCACTAGAGCTAGAATCGTGCATATTGACTAAGTTGACAAAGCCCTCCGTCCCTGTCAACTTAGTAGGCCCACAAGTCAGCCTGCCACTATACTGGGTCCCAGCTAACAGGGGGAGTATTCATTTTTTTGTGCGTAATAAGGAGGCACTTCCTTGCGTGCGAAGATATAGCTGGTGGGTCCGAGCTGTCAGCGGCGGTAACGTTTTTTTCGCGAAATACAGAGGCCCTTTCACTGGGTCCCTGATGTAAGGTGGAGGAATCATTATTTTGCTCGTAATAAGGAGGCATTTCCTTGCGTGCGCCTGTGGACCCAGCTATCGGCCTCTCCACGTAAAGTCCACTTCAGATGCATGTCGGTCGTTGACTAGGCCACGCCGAGAGCACTAGGGCGGTGGACGATGGAGAGGCCTAGGAAGGGGACGACACGAAGGCAGGGAAGACTCGACAGTTGTTTCCCATGCAGAGGGGAGCACGACTGTATGAGGGTTTACTTGTTCATCTGCCGTCGCCGGAGAATAACAGCAGGTGTGGGTGAGTAGAGGGATGGCTAGGCCAGCGATGGGAGTACGGTCGGGCGGTGAAGCCAGCGCGGCAGCACAGCCGACCGTGAGGAGGAGGGAGCAGGCAGTCCCGCTAGCGCTTGTTTGAGCGGCTGGAGTAGGAAGAGCAGAGATTGAAGAAGCACGACGGTCGTTGGATGGACATCCAATAGTTAGTGCTTGTGCGTCAACCTTTTTTTAGGAAAGCCTCAATTCTGTGGAAAATAGCATACAACCCATCTGCTATTATTTCTAATAATTTATAGCCCATTTGCTAATTCTTAAGGTTTTTTTGGAGCCCATATTCTTTTTGTTAGCATTACAGCCCATATTGTGGCAACGGTTAAAAAATTATACGAAATTTTGCATATTTCGGTGCGGTCTGAACTGTTTTTAATCCCGAAATTTCGATTCACATTCAAACTGATTTTAAAAATAAATGTATATCAATATAAAATCAAACAAATTCTCCACGCATAAAAATTAATGTAATTTAAAATCTTGAAATGAAAAAAAAGATATTTGAAACTAATTGCCGGTTTGATGTGTTTTAAAAATGTACAACCCATTTCTCATTACTGATGGGCCATTTTCTCGGCCAGCCGAATGAAAGCTCTCCTCGTCTTGAAAGATTTGCAGCCCAACAGACCTAACAAAGCGACTTACTTGGCAAATCACAAAAAAACCGGGCTGTGGCCGTGGACCCAGTTGTCAGCCTCTGCATGTATAGTACTCTTCCGATGGAAGTCGTTCCTTGACCACGTTGACCACGCCGTGCGGAGAGCACCATGGTGGTGGACGACGACGAGGCCTAGGAAGGGGACGACGCGGCAGTGGAAGCCCGCGTGGAGAGGACTACGAGGGTTCACTGGTTCAGCTGCGGTGTGAGGCTGCCGTCGCCGCAGGGCCTGGCCAGCGGTGGGAATAGTAGGGGGCGGTGAGGCCTCTGCGGCAGCACAGCCGGCCACGGGAGGCAGGAGCATGCAGCACAACCGGCGCTGCTTTGGGCGGCTGGAGCAAGAAGACCAGAGGTTGAAGAAGCACTACAACCGTTGGGTGGACATCGTACGGTCACTGGAGCTAGAATCGTTCATATTGACTAAGTTGACAAAGCCCTTCGTCCCTGTCAACTTAGTAGGCCCACAAGTCAGCCTCCCAGCAAGGTGGGTCCCAGCTAGCCGGGGGAGTATTCATTTTTTGTGCGTAATAAGGAGGCACTTCCGGTGGGTCCGAGCTGACAGCGGGGGAACGTTTTTTTCGCGAAATACGGTGGCCCGTCCGGTGGGTCCCAGCAGTCAGGGGGAAACGATTTTTTGCAAAATAGTGGTGGCCCGTCCGGTGGGTCCCTGCTGTCAGGTGGAGGAATAATTATTTTCCGTGTAATAAGGAGGCACTTCCTTGCTGCTGCCGTGGACCCAGCTGTCAGCCTCTCCATGTACAGTACTCTTCCAATGGAAGTCGGTCGTTGACCACATTGACCACGCCGCGCCGAGAGCACCATGGTGGTGGACGACGGCGAGGCCTAGGAAGGGGACGACGCGGAGCCGTGCAAGACGCGGCAGTGGATGCCCACACGGAGAGGAGTACGAGCGTTCACTGGTTCGGCTGTGGTGTGAGGCTGTCGTCGCCGCAGAATAACAGGGGGTGTGGGTGAGTGGAGGGATGGCTTGGCCAGTGGTGGGAGTAGTATGGGGGCGGTGAGGCCTCCGCGGTAGCATATCCAGCCATGAGAGTCAGGAGCGGGTGGCACGACCGGTGCTGCTTTGGGCGGCTGGAGCAAGAAGACCAGAGGTTGAAGAAGCACTATGGCCGTTGGATGGACATCATACGGTCACTGGAGTATTCACTAAGTTGACAAAGCTCTCCGTCCTTGTCAACTTAGTAGGCCCACAAGTCAGCCCAACAATATGGTGGGTCCCAGCTAGCAGGGGGTATTCATTTTTTCGGGCGTAATAAGGAGGCACTTCCTTGCGTGCGAAGATATAGCTGGTGGGTCCGACCTGTCAGCGGGGGGAACATTTTTTTCGCGAAATACAGAGGCCCTTCCATTGGGTCCTAGCTGTCAAGTGGAGGAATCATTATTTTGCGCGTAATAAGGAGGCATTTCCTTGCGTGCAGCCGTGGACCGAGCTGTCAGCCTCTCCACGTACAGTCCACTTCCGATGGATGTCGTTCATGGACCATGTTGACCAGGCCGCGCCGAGAGCACCAGGGCGGTGGATGACGGCGAGGCCTAGGAAGGGAACGACACAGAGCCAGGGAATACTCGGCAGTTGTTTCCCACACGGAGGAGTACGAGGGTTTAATGGTTCGTCTGCCATCGCCGGAGAATAACGGCATGTGTGGGTGAGTAGAGGGATGGCTAGGCCAGTGATGGGAGTACGGTGCGGCCGTGAGGCCTGCGCGGCAGCATAGCTGGCCACGGGAGGAGGGAGTAGGCAGTCCCGCCGACGCTTGTTTGAGCGGCTTGAGCATGAAGAGCAGAGATTGAAGAAGCACGACAGCCGTTGGATGGACATCCAACAGTCACTGCTCTCGTGTGTTGACTAAGTTGACAGGGCATTGCATGTGCGTCAACCTTTTTTTTATGAAAGCATACGCGTCAACCTGTAGTAGGCGCACAAGTTAGCCTCAAATCTATGGAAAACAACATACATCCCATCTGCCATTATTTCTAATAATGTACAGCCCATTTGCTAATTCTTAAGAATTTTGCCCATCTTCTTTTTGTTAGCATCACACCCCATATTGTGGCCACGGTTAAAAAGTATACGAAATTTTGCATATTTCGGTGCGGTCAACTGTTTTTAATCCAGAAATATCGATTCACATTCAAACTATTTTGAAAAATAAGTTATATAAATATAAAATCCATATAATTGTCCACGCATAAAAATCAATGGAATTTGAGATCTTGTAATGAAAAAAAATTGAAACTAATTCCCAATTTGATGTGTTTTAAAAATGCACATCCCATTTCTGGGCAAACCAAATGAAACTCTCCTTGTCTTGAAAGATTTGCAGCCCAGCAGGGACGATAAAGCAAGTAGGCCTTGTTTGGGTATTTCTTTTAAAAAATAGAACTGGGCTAGCCATTTTCAGCAAGAAAAAAACACAACTGGGCTCACGATGTGGTAAACATAAATAAAACCCTGGCTAGACGGGCCACAGCCCCCGCACAACCCCGTTGTTACTCTGATCCGTCTCTAAAACTAGTATAAACAACAACTGCTTGTTCCTCAAAGAAAAAACTGCTTGACTTGCTGGGTCCCTGGTGTCAGCCGGTCGTAGTGTAATTCTCTCGTTTATTGACTACGTTGACAATGGTGTGAGCCCCAGATGTCCAACCATTAGGAGGAACCATATTTTTGGGCTTGTACTATAGAGGCACTTGCTTGCATACTGCCACGACGCTGGTGGGTCCCTATTGTCATCGTCTCCATGTACAGTCATCTCCTTGTTCCTCTCGGTTGTTGACGATGTTGACAACGGAAGAGGGCGGCGCACCGCGCATGGCGAGCGAACCAAGGCCGCAAGGCGGAGGACGACGGCAAGGCCTCGGACGGAACGAACATGAGCCCTTGAAGATGCCGGTCCAGTCGCAGGCGGAGGGGAGTACGAGGGTTGACTGGTTCGGGCGCGGGTGCATGTTGGGGCTGACGTCGCCAGAGAATAACATGACGTGTGGGGGAATAGAGGGAGGAACTGGCCAACGTTAGAGGGTACGTATGGTAGGGCGGCGGAGGCGCAACCAGCCATGGGAGGCGGGAGTAGGCAAGAAGAAGACAAGAGATAGAAGATACATGACAGATGTTGGATGTCAATCCAACGGCTGGTAGGCAGAATCGTTTGTTGACTGGCTAGTAAGTCGACACCACCTTGGATAGGCTATTTTCTCGCGGGTCCCAAATGTCAGAATCCAAATCTGTCATGGTCATGCAGCCTTTCCTATGAAAATTTATAGCCCATTTGATGTGCTAGTTTGAAATAAGTTTGTGGGTGCTGGTGGGGGCTAATCACTTGCCTTCTGTAATGCACAGTGAGCTCAAGCAGCCGACGAGAGTGATGTTATTTCCCTTGGTTTGGATTTGTTACAATATTTCACTCTAAATTAAACGAATGGCAAGCCATTTGCCTTGTTTCAAAGAAAATATGACAGTCACATCCGAGTTGAAAAGGGCAGGAACATCTAACTCCAGCTTACAAACTGTACAAAAGCACGAGGGTTAATTCTTCATCAGGTTTACAAAAAAACCAGATTGAAAAGGGCAACAACATCTAACTCCAGCACTGTTTTCGGCAGTCACAGTCAAATGGATCGGTTAGGTCCATAGAATGAACATCCTGGGTCATAAAGTTTACTGGATTATGACCACAATATGTTGTAAATAGAAGCCTGGCACGTTCAGAAGCTCTTTCGCCCACCTGAAACTCCTTTTTTTGCTCTTCGACATACCCATCCGTCAAAACAATGCTGCTGATAAACTTAAGCCTGATGGACAATAGTAACCTCGCATTCAGCAGGAAGAATGTGACAAATCTTGTGTTTACACGGTTGGCTACACATCGTTCTAGCGTTATTGTCTTCAATCGAATCTCATGAGAAGTGAGAAAATCCCAATGCTTACGAATCCACCGATTGGTTATAACTTTCTTACCCCGTCCTGTTGCCTAAATAGACATGAAGATTGAAAACAATTAAGGTCTAAAAGAAGAGTGTCGAAAGAGCAACAACTGAACGGTTAATTCTAGTACACTATATGCGGGCTTCCAATGTGCGTGAAATTATCACCTTTATATACAACTTCTCCAGACATGGAAAGCATTGCAGCAAGCCGATAATCTTGTTCAAATCAAAACTATTCATTTGGATATATAAGATCTTGACAGAATCTAGCACCATTGAAAGGCCATCCATGGAGAAACTCTTCATTGAGCATAGAACATAATATTAGTACAAAATGTGTACTCCAAGATGATATATAAATTATGCGCAGAAGTTTAAAATGCAGCTTATGGTTACAAGTGTAGATGATAATATAAAGAACCTAAAGAACTGTGGAGCCAAACACCATATTGAAATGAGCACAGAGATCATGTATTACACCCAAGGTCTCCAGTTTAGGTGCAGAGAGGACGATTATTTGCAACGGTGAATAACTAGAATCTAGGATCGACCTTTGAAGTGAAGGGGTATCTTGGATGATGAGCTGCCTTCCGTAAAAAGAAATTCCAATTCTTACAAGGTTAGGCGACTTTATTTGGAGACAACCGATTCTAACTGTGAAAACAAGCACGAAGCACTCCAGCGCAGGGCAACTAGAGTGGATGATGCTGTGCAATGAGGCCTCCGATATACGAACCCGCACAAGTGAAAGTTTCTTGAGAAACGGGAGTCAAAGGTTTAGTACCAGATTTTTTGGTAGGTAGCACTGCGCAAAGGTGGCGGTGTGGAGAGAGGACGAAAACCCCGAGATGGATATCAGTGCTGAGGGCACAAGTTCATGGCGTTTGGTATGTGGTATGTGATTTCCAGGGGAATAGTAGAACTCAAGCAGCTGTAGTTCTGTGAATTCAGGGGATTCCAGCCAGGCGTCCACCATGCAGGGCATGGTATGCTTGCTCAGGTAGCATGACAGGATGCAGAAGCTTTGAACGGATCCCTGGTGGGAGGAGATGATGGCTCTGGGGATTTCAAAATCATTGAAGAGAGATAGCTGACGACAGTCGAGATTAAGAACGACGTGCCATAGAGGGCGCCACCGAATTGAGAGGACTTGGGTGCGGCAGCAATCCTTGGTGGGGAGAAGCGAGATGATCTCCCCAAGGATGGCATCCGGGAGATTGCTGATGCGGTCCACCCGAGATTCTACGGGTTCCTGGGATCCGGTGGGGGCGGGGTCGCCACTTCTCCCCGCGCTGCCGGGTGCGGGATCTACAACAGGCGTCGCCGCTGGCGGGAGCCTCATCTTCTTGGCGCTGGGGTCAGCTGACTCAATTTGCCTCGGGGGCGTCGCGTCACGCTCACGGATTTGAGCAGAGTAACGAATGACGAGCCTAGTTGTAGTGCGAGCGAAGAAGAAGGGGAGCTGGGGGTTTTCTGTAGGAGTGAGGAAGAAGGGGAACTTGGGTTTTCTGTAGGAGTGAGGTGAGGAATTTGGGGGTACGAGTGGAGCGAGCTGACATGAGGTGGGTGGGAGCGAGGAGGAAGAAGAGCACCCAGGTTTTTGAATTGATTTTACTATTTACTAGTGTGGATGGGCAGTTTTGTCTTGGGACCCGAGAAACAATTACTACTAGTACAGTGGAGACACTCTATAGCTACCCAGAAAAACAATTACTGCTAGTACAGTGGAGACACTACCGCTTCTGGCTCCTCCTAGGTCATTGAAACGTGTCCCTCTACTGAATGTCGTTATACTTTTGTTCACCGACATGCGGGCCATGCAGCGCGCGGGCCCAAATGCCATCCACCAAATTAGAAGGCAATATGCAGGCGGAGAGTCACCACGGTCGTAGCACGGCAGTAACAAGCCGTCGTATCACGAAACCCCACCTCCCCGTAGTCTAAGTTTGACGGACGAAGCAACCATCATTTCACTCTTCGCTGAATCCCCTTCTCCCTCGCCGTCTTCAAGAAAGGCAACACTTGCATCTGCCACTATTCTTCTCTCCGAACGAAGGGAAGGTAAGCGGAGCCGTGATGTTGGTATATTTTTGTTCAGAGGAAAAAAAGAACTTTTGCAAAGCAGTAACCGATCCTCACTCTCTTTTTTGTTTCATTGTCATTGCGATTGTGTTTTCCTTTTAGTGGACTCCTAGTATTCGTCAGTTTCATGATGGACCAAGGAGAACCAGGCAAAGATCTGCCAATATTGGAGCAGATGCGGGAGGCTGATCCCCACGAGACAGAGAGCTCCAAGAAGATGGAGGCAACCATCGAGGCGACCCCAGATACTGAGATGGTCAACGCCCCGTTTGAGGTTACAGCCCCCGTGGAACTGCAGGAGCAGTTTTCCCGCTTCGAGGATGTGTGGTGATTTTTTTAGAAAAGGAAGTATGTGGTGATTAATAATGCAAAATTTTATTAGCTTCGATGCCATGGTATATGTAGTGGTTTAAATAACTTGTGTTTCTTATACTAAAAAGTAATTCAGAATTTGTTCCTGTTTCAATTAGAGCCCTGATGCAGACAAGGATTGTGTGGTTGTACATGTCACTCTCTATGAGGCGGACGACCTGAATATACGCACTGGGAAAACATAGTTCTTAGGCTGTTGGATCCTGTAAGCCATTTGCGGTTATACCAATGAAGAGTTGTATTGCAGCCTCACTGTTGTCAGGCGTGTTGTCCAGGGTGTACTGAAGCACAAGAAGTTCAAAGCTACTCCTTCATTTGTGAGGAATATTGTTCTTGTCAAGCTTACGCATGAAGATGACGTGGCATGCCTCCAGAAACAAGTTTATCAGTGGCAAGGCCACAAGGTTGTCTTCATGAAGGTTCACAGGATTGAGCTGCTGCGGGACGTCCTCGATGATGTTCATGGCAAGGTCCGTCTTGTGTCCAGCCCAAATTAGATCGAGGCATGAAATAGTTTCCCCAGCTAGTGTTTAATAGTAGTTTGGATTGTTTCTAATTATTCGAACCTTGCATGTCATCGACCCCTCTGGGGCTAGTACTCTGTTTGAATCCGTCTATGGGAACTGCTGCTACTTTTGTGTGCCCGTGAATCATGTGAGAACCATCGTAATTGTTGCCGAAACAGATGCATCCTCACTAGTTTTTTCATGAATATGGCATGGTAAGACATAAGTTGTCACGGTTTATCATACGAGCAGTGTGTGTTTTGATGAAATAGAGCACTCGTTCGAGAACCATGCACCGATGTATACATAAGTACTTGTAAACACTGTTGGTGCTACCCCACTTGTAAGCAGTTGTGCAAAACACGGCACATTGGCTCAGCTCGCTTCAACACTAGGCTATCGACTAGCTAACAATCAACAATCTGTTGTCTGACATATAAGCAACTATGTATCTTGTTACAGTGGTTCATGCAGTTAATTGAGGCCACAATGTAATAAATTCCAAATGTTCACACGCTAGTCCAGCGCTCATGTGGAACACTCACATTAAACTCGTCTTCATAAAAAACTTGAAAAGCATAAGTTAAGCAATTTTATACATCTCAATGATTCATAGAACATAACAAACATATACTAGTTCACAGCAAAAGACAAAGTTGTGAGAAGGTTTACAAATCAGGAAAAAACAAGCAAGGCTTCTCTCTGAGCAAAGGGCCTCCCGGCAGGCTTAAATTTCCTGGAGTTCACTTTGGTTTTTTCTTGTTGCCACCATTCAGGGTTAGGTTCTCTCATTCCAGAATAACCAATTATAGTTGTGGTATCAGTTGGAATGCTGAACTGAACCATGCAGTGTACTGACCAGCTGAAATGCTTGTGCATTCCACTAAATTTAAGCACCGCTATTTGCAGAAATAAGCAGACCACAATGCCTCTTGTCTACGCACCTATCCAAAAAACCGCCGTGCAGCCGTGCCAGCTAGTCCTTGGTCCATGGATGAACTGGTAGAAAGTGCATTCCGGACTAGGATGCAGTTGTTTTCGCTCGTCCCTGCACTGCAATCAGGAAGTAAAACGTACGAATCAGCTTCTTTTAGATTGCGTTGGTCATTCTACCTTAGTTACTACCAATGTAGGGATACCTTGAAGACGGGAGGTTAGACGACGGCACCGAGGGATAGCCATCTCATTTTGCGCAGTTGTACTAAAACTGAGGTGTGTGCTTTTGATTGTGCGGATAGAAACGATACGGAGACAGACATCCCAAAACGATATGGAGACAGACATCCCCGTTTGCGCAAATAAGATATACGGTTATTTAAACAGTGATAGATATTACTACTTTCCCCAGTTTCCTCTTAGAACCAAGTCCTAGATTCATGCTACAGCTTTCCCACTTTCTTCCCTGTTTGAACCAATGCTTTGAGTCGACTGTATGAAATAGCTTTACTTCTAATCTACTACTACTACTATAATGCGGCAGTTTTGAAATTGGATTTACCACTCCATCTTTGGTTCTCCCACCCAAACAAGCATTGGCTCAAAATCCACCGTTCATTTCCCCTCTCATGCATATCACTGCCATCCATCAAACAAAGGATGACATGATCTGACGGCTAAGAGCTGCCGGATTCACTCCCGCTCCTTGTGCACATGGCCGACTCTGCTCTCCAAGTAAACAAATAAAGAAGTCCCCGTTGAATCTGGATTGCCCCTACTGAAGTTGAGAAATGTCTAGAAACTGCTACCACCTCCTCACATGCAAGTATGACAAGTTGGCAAATAGCTAGCACATTTTGGTTCCCCGTTGTCACCTGGGAAATAAATACTCTACTACTAACTTATTTTTTTAGATTACTGTAAAAATGGATTTTTTTAGATGCCGCTATACTGCAAAGTTTACACTGTTCACATAACATAACATTGCATGGCTGATGCTAGCCAAAGTTTTATTCTGCTTCATCGAGAAATGTAATATTTTTATTATTCGCAGAAAAAGTGTAATATTTTATTTCAGTCATACATAAGCTATACCTCAAGCTAATACAGGACATGAGTGTCTGTCAGACCTAAATGACTTATTTAGTTGCACAAAATAGTCCATAAACATGCATGTAAACCGTCAAACAACTCTGGAACTATACATCAGTGGAACCCAGGAAACAACATATAATAAAACTACAATGTTTATCTTGTAATCAAATTCTTACTTGGAACTCAGTTTGATTTGTGCAAGTGATTTGCTTCTTATTTCAGAATAGTCCTTAGATCATGCAAACAAACACACTATGATATCTACTCAAGATACGAGTACCCATTTCTCTCTCTAAAAAGAAGGTATATGGGTATCTATCATACAGAACATACGTGCAAAGCACGTGCCTTAGTAGAAGTCTAGGTGGCTTTGGAATAGCAGACGGAATTAGAAAAGGATCCACACGAAGGGAGCTGGGGTAGTAGAGCAAGGCAGGTTTCGAAGGAATATATACCTGAGGGTCATCGGCATGTTGCAAAGACGGCATCGGGAGGCCGCATCTTGGCCACAATATCGCAGGGAGGAAGAAGGGGTCGGAGGCCCTCCCGAGCCGGCGCTCTCTCGGAGAGAATGACACGGCCGCCGATCGGGACGCGCAGGCAGCCGTTGGTCTCCTCCCTCGCCGCCGACGACAGCGTGAATGATGCACCTACACCCCTGCTCTGGGCGAGGTTGTCCGGCCGGATTTGTGACCAGCCGTGAGCTGAGAGAGAGTGTGGCAACCTATGTGTTGCTTAGATCTGGAGAGCATGAGAGAGTGAACGAGAGGAACCCTAGTAAAGCAAGCGCTAAGTGAAAGTGCAACTATCCCTAGGTGGTTTTGGTAATTCATAACAACATATAGCTCATTGAGCTAATGCTATTCCAAGATGACTATTTCAGGAAAGCTCAATGATTGGCATGGCATGGATGTGAAAGTGTAACCCTCAAAATGCTAAGGACAAAGGATTGGCTCAAGCTCAAAAGCTCAAGACTCTTCATTTTATATTTTAGTGATCCAAGATCACATTGAGTCTTTAGGAAAAGCCAATACTATCAAGGAGGGATGAGGTGTTGCTTAATGATCCTCTTCTTCATGTGCTTAGTGATATGCTTCAAAACCCTCAACTACTTTCCCATATCCACATATGACCTAAACCCTAAGCCAAACTCGGTCCTACCGATTCTTTCTATCTAGCGCCACCAAGTTTCACTTGTCATAAGCCACTGCCAAACCCTAGCAATTCGGTTCTACCGATAGGGATCTCGGTCTCACCGAGATGGGATTGCAAACTCTTTATTTCCCTTTCGTAACTTTTCGGTCTCACCAAAAGAGCAAATCAGTCCCACCGAGATTGCAGTGTAAACTCTTTGTTTCCTTTTTGTAACTTTTCGGTCTCACCGAAAGAGCAAATCAGTCCCACCGAGTTTACCTGACCAACTCTCTGGTTAGCTTATTACCAAACTCGGTCTCACCGAGTTTGTGTAATCGGTCACACCGAGATTACGTTATGCCCAAACCCTAACCATATCGGTCCTACCGAGTTGCATGTCAGTCCCACCGAAAATCTCTAACGGTCACTAGGTTTACCTTTTCAGTCCGACCGAGTTTGTTGATTCGGTTCCACCGAGATTGGAAAACTGTGTGTAACGGTTGGATTTTGTGTGGAGACTATATATACCCCTCCACCTCCTCTTCATTCATGAAGAGAGCCATCAGAACACATACACACTTCCAACTCATATGTTCTGAGAGAGAACCACCTACTCATGTGTTGAGACCAAGATATTCCATTCCTACCATATGAATCTTGATCTCTAGCTTTCCCCAAGTTGCTTTCCACTCAAATCTTCTTTCCACAAAATCCAAATCCTATGAGAGAGAGTTGAGTGTTGGGGAGACTATCATTTGAAGCACAAGAGCAAGGAGTTCATTACCTGCACACCATTTGTTACTTCTTGGAGAATGGTGTCTCCTAGATTGGCTAGGTGTTACTTGGGAGCCTTCGACAAGATTGTGGAGTTGAACCAAGGAGTTTGTAAGGGCAAGGAGATCGCCTACTTCGTGAAGATCTACTGCTAGTGAGGCAAGTCCTTCGTGGGCGATGGCCATGGTGGGATAGACAAGGTTGCTTCTTCGTGGACCCTTTGTGGGTGGTTGCTTCTTCGTGGACCCTTTGTGGGTGGAGCCCTCCGTGGACTCGCGCAACCATTACCCTTCGTGGGTGGAGCCCTCCGTGGACTCGCGCAACCGTTACCCTTCGTGGGTTGAAGTCTCCATCAACGTGGATGTAGGATAGCACCACCTATCCGAACCACGGGAAAAACATCCGTGTCTCCAATTGCGTTTGAATTCTCCAAACCCTTCCCCTTACATTCTTGCAAGTTGCATGCTTTACATTCCGCTGCCAATATACTCTTTGCATGCTTGCTTGAATTGTGTGATGATTGCTTGACTTGTCCTACAATAGCTAAAATTTGCCAAGAACTAAAATTGGGAAAAGGTTAAATTTTTATTTGGTCAAGTAGTCTAATCACCCCCCTCTAGACATACTTTCGATCCTACACTAAGGCTCCTGCTTTTATATATAGTGGAGTGATTTTGTTGTACCAGCTTCAAAAAAAATGCGCTCCTACGTGTACCCGCGAGTGGGCGTGAGAGAACTAGTGCATGCGTGCACTGCTTCTCTTCGTGAGAGTACAATATACTATGCCTAAAGAATGTTCGCCGCAAGAGTAATAGTACAAGTGTGGGACGTGTGAGCTAAAATAAAATGTGCGCGCCGTCTTTTGTTTTTTAGAAGTTCTGAGGGTAGAGTGTGAAGAGCACATATGTGCGTGACGTCTACCTGCAGATAGACGGTGGGTGCGACGTGCGAGTCTGCGAGAGGACTCGGGAGAGTTGTGACTCGTGAGGGTGCGTGTGCGTGAGAGAGAGGGGGGCACGTATCAATGCAATGCATGTGTCCGTAAATCATTATCCAACAAACGTTCGCCACAAGCCTTTTCCTGACGAACAACGTAAGGACCGTTAGATCGGCATCCAACAGTGTCAGTTTTGCCATGTCATTTAATAGAACAGACACTCCTCCTACACACAAATCTTCCATGTGAGTGTTAGCAACTGCCGTATGCTCCCTCCGTTCCGAAATGCAGTGCATATAGCTTTATTGAAAATTCAAACCTCGCAAACTTTTACCGAGTTTTCGTGTACCAAATTGCACATGTAGAATACCATGTATATATCATTTCATTCATCTTCGAGAGGTAACTATAAAGTTGGGTGAGGAGTCTACAAAGAAAGACCATCGTATCACCCCCAGCAATTTCAAGCATCCTTTAGTGTCGAGGAATATCATAGGAACTCTATGGCCTCTTTTGGTTCATAGGATAGGATTATCATAGGAATAGGAAATTTGTAGGAAATGAGATGACATGTATCTCAAATCCTATGAGTAGGAATAGGAAACGAGATGTCATTTGGTTCACACCAAAGGAATTTTTCCATTGAGTCTAGGCTCATTTTTATTTTCCTATGAAATGTGGAGGATAGGAACCAATCCTATGTAGGAATAGGAATCCATTCCTATGAACCAAAGAGCTCTTAAGGAAAAAATCCTATAAGAATCCTATCCTCTAGAATTCCTATGAAATTCCTCCAAACCAAAGGAGGCCTATATGATATGATTTTTATAGGATTTTTTCCTTTAGAGCCAATTGGTTCATAGGAATAGATTCATATACTCCACATTTCAAAGGAAATAAACATGATATCATTTCTATAGCTTTAGAGCCACTTGGTTCATATGAATGGATTCCTATACTCTCTTAATTTCAAAGGAAAATAAACATTAGCGTATATTCAATAGAAAAGTTCCTATGATATGAACCAAATTACATCTCTTTTCTAATCCCTCCTCATAGGAATTGAGAAACATGTCATCTCTATATTCAATAGAAAAGTTCCTATGATGTGAACCAAATGACATCTCTTTTCCAATCCCTACTCATAGGAATTGAGATGCTCCATGTCATCTCTTTCCCTACAACTTCCATGTATACATCTTCTATTCCTAAATAGATAGTACAACCCACTAGTAGCTTTTTTCCAAAACATGCAACTATGGCACAAGAACTATATAGTGTGCCAATAACTTTGAAAGATGGTTGCTGGATGAAGCTAACCCGACAGTGCAGAGATAGGCAAATCCGAGCACTACTGGCCGTTGGATATCATCAACATTCCACCAGATCTACCACATGTACAATTTAGAAGACTCCATGGTTGAACTTAAGCATAATGCACAAACCTCAAAACACAAGCACTTCTCCTTTGTTCTAGAATCTTCTGTATCATAATTGATTATTTTTTCTAAATGAATTGCCATTATTTATTTTTTTACTTTATGATTTACTCCCTCCGTTCCAAAATAGATGACCCAACTTTGCACTAACTTTGTACAAAGTTAGTGCAAGGTTGGGTCATCTATTTTGGAACAGAGAGAGTACAATGCACAACCCCATGAATCTTAAATTTTTTATAAAACTTATTGATTTTGAATGAGATGAACTATAAGAACTAAACGAACATCTACATCATGCATATATGACTCAAAGCTTTACATCCTATACTGTGTATTTATTCATAATTTGGTTTCAAAATCTCATGCGTTCAATACATGTGTACCTTACTAGTTTTGAGTAGAGTAGCAAATTTCACGCAGCCCCAGGTATATCAAAATGCAGGGCCCATGCATCATTGCCTTTCGGTCGAACCTACGTCCACAATATTTTGTACGTACTATATCTCCACTGGTCCTCGAACCCAAAATGCTGCCTCGTTCCCGTAAAACCAAGCAGCCCACACATATTTAAGGCGTCGGCTCGAACCCATTTACTACACGTGGCCCCGCATGCCATAGTACTCCTACAAACCCTACCGCCGCACTCATCATCGGTTTTCTTCAAGAGGACGAGGGAGAAGCTGATTTGTAGTGGAGGTGCTTTAAAAAAAGAATCTGTAGTGGAGACCCCTACCCTAGGGTGCCTTAGGTAGCTACCGCATGCATCATTGTTTTCTCTTTTCTTTATGCTCTTGCACCCTAGAGTGAAATGATGGTTTCTTCGTCCGTCCAGCTTAATGCGGGAAAGGTGGGGCTTTGTGATTTGACCCCTCGTTGTTCATTTTCTACTACTGCGGCGCTACGACCGGGGTGCCTCCAATTCCAACCGCTGCTCCGAACTGTAATTTGGTGCATCGCACATGGAACAAGACGGTGGATGAGCCACATGTTGGCCAAAGGGGTCCTGTTAAGTGTGTCGCCATTTCATGCGCGGGCTGACCCTGCTTGAGTTGCTATGCCAACACGACAGGAGCAGCCTACCACTTGGTTTTGCTCCTTGGTGAATCCCGACTATATTGATCTAAAAAGATATGTGCTGAACTACCCTCTCCGTCTCGGCTTTTTTTATTTTTAGGCGTCTTGGTTTATAAGGCCTGCACGTAGTTCTAGGTCATCCATTTGACTAACTAAATATGACTTACTATGTCACAAAAAGTATATCATTGGATTCTTAAGCGGATGTAGTTGTATTTAAAAGTCGAGGGCGGGGCTTTTCCTGCGCGGTAGGCAGCGGGGCAGTTCCGCCTAGTCGGTTCGACAGAGATGCGAGAACACGAGGGAGTAGGCTGCTGCAAACCTAGGGCTGTGTGATTTGATAGCGAGTTACTACTGGACAGGTGGGGCCCCGTGATTTGACTTGCCATTATCATTTTAACTGCGGCGCTACGACCGACGTGAGTCTCCCAGATTCCTGACCACCTCCATATAGGTGCCTCTCCCAATGCTCCACCATGTAGTAGAGGCTGGCTCTTGCACGAGAGCCCACTTCTCCACTTTTTCCTTGCCTCTCTTTCCTCCACATATGCAAAAATGCCATGTAAAGCGCACTATTGTACTTACTTTTACTTGCTCCTACAGGTGCTTAAGCTTGCCACATAGGCATAACGTCTGATGTGGCAAGTTAATCAAGAAGAGAGAGACTAGTTTGGTGACCCAAGGAAGAAACGGTGCTAAGCGCATGTACCTAGGTGAAAAGAAAATTTTGAGTCTATAGCTAATTAAATGAAGCAAACTTAGCAACACCATTTCATTGGAAGAGGCCACTCCTTGGCAAATGCAATAAATACACATGCTTAGCACCGTTTCTTCCTTGAGTACGAAGAAAGAGATAGAGAAGAGTAAGAAAATACACTTATAGCCAACCTTGTTGTAGTATGAGTGACTAAGTGATGACTATGTATGACATGCCAACATCAGATAGCCTAACGCACCGTGTTAAATCTCTAAGGGCGCGACCGCGTGAGCGACGCGACGGTCATGGTAGGCGCGACCATGATACGGGCTGCTGGCAGCCCTTGGATCTAAGATCAAATGGTCGCATGCTAAGTTGCTGAAAATTTGCAGAATAACCCTCCGGGATAGGATATTCACCCATAGGTCTAGAATCACGCCATGCAACTTTTCGATCTCAGATCCAAGGGCTCTCGGAAGCCCGTATCATCGGAGAATGGAAAGCCACTACCCTGCCATTCGCACGCTGGAAGTTCGCTCCTACTCGTCCCCGCACGTCCTTTAATACTACGGCGGTTCACTCCTAGTCGTCCCGTCCATTCACATTACGGCAGTTCCACTAATCCTAACCCTCCTCCCAAATCCATGGCATCCCAAATCTCCATGATCGGCGGTGAGTACAAGGTTAGAACCATCACCGGCGATGAGTTCGACGTCATCTACACCCGTTCTTCCGTGACGGTGAAAGGATGCCTTTCTCGCTTCAGCCGCATGTTCAAAAACTTAGATAATGAGTGGGTCACTGGGCTAGATGTTGAGTACACCACAGTCCTGGGACGAGAGAAGGATCTAAAGGACGAAGAGAGGAAGAAGCCCGCCGTGATCCAGGTTTGCGTACATAACGTTTGCTTGGTCTACCACATATGCCATGCCGATGTTGAGTGCCAGGATTTTAAGAACTTCCTCAAGGACAAAACAGTGAAATTCGTTACTGTAGACTTTGGTAACGACAAAGAAGTCCTGCGTCGGATAGGCCTCGTTGTAGGCAACACCTTCGACCTCCAGAAGAATCAACTAGTGTCCTCTCATCAGCCTTCAATGCTGACCCTGGCAGGAGCCATGGTTCATCCTTTGTATGGTAAACTGGAGAAACCTCATTACACATTTCATCGTCATGCATGGCAGCGGAATGTACTAGATATAGACCACATCCACTACGCTGCAATGGATAGCTACCTTTGCTTCAATATCTACAAGGGTTGGATGAAGAGCAACAGCCAAGTGTGCGGTTCAAGCAAAGAAGTATCGGCCAAGAGGAAGAGGGACAAGGACGAAGTCGAGGACGTGGACGAGGACTCTGATTAAGGTGGCAGTGTCGTTGCTCATGGTGGTTCTAATGCAGTGTCTACCGGAATACTTGCAAAGTTTAATTTCAGGTGTGCTTAATTTAATTTGAGGGGTGTGTTGTGCTGAGCCCCCAGCAGAACTATGTTATGTTTCTTCTTGTTACTTTAACTCTTCAGTACGTACATACTAGTATTTCTTACATTTCATCTTTTAGTTGGTACAATATATATACGTACAATATATATGGCCAACATCATATAGCCAGCAGTTTAGTTGTCAAAGAATTTTAGGGTGCTTAGTTTTGTCAAAGAATTCCAGGATGCTTAGAGGGTGCTTGGATCCAAGGGACTTATTTTAGTCTGACTAAAAATAGTCTCTTTAAGAGGCTAAAGTTCCAAGCACCCCTGACTAAAGAGGGGCTAAAACTAGTCTTGAGACTAAAATTTTTTAGTCAGGGGTACCCCTACTAAAATGTGGATTAGTCCTCTCTCTACTCATTTAACACCTCTCCTTTAACACAGGCGAGTTCCGGATTGGAGGGTTTGGAGGATAATAAATGCTCATTAACTTGATTTTAGCCTTTTTAGTATTTGGATCCAAGCATGGGTGAGGCTAGCATGTTTTAGTCCCACTACTTTTAGTCATGGGACTAAAACGTATCCAAGCACCCTCTTAGTTCTATTTGAGGGGTGGGTTGTGCTGGACACCATTATTGTGACTAGCCTTTTTAATAGTACTATATGCATAATTTGGCGACGAGCGCTCTCTATATGTACCACCTTTTTTTAATTTCAATTTTTGCTCCATGGCGCAATCCATTGATAGTACTACTATACAAAAGTATACACTTTTTAAAAGGCTAGAGTACTGTTCATCACATATATAGCCAGTTAAATTCTCAACCTAGAACGACGTGCATGCCATGTAGTAAACCGATACGGAGGAAGTATAGTAAAAATGAGGTGATTTTACCGAGCGATCTGCGGGGGAGCATGGCCAATCATGCGGTCCCACGTGTCATGATGTACCAAGGCGATGCGCGTGTCCCTCTTGAGGCAGAAGCAATACTAGTACGTGGTTTGAGATGATGGCGAACCAAAGTGTGAAATAATGGTTGCTTCGTCCATCTGGGAAAGTGCGGCATTGTGATTTGACGTCTCATTGCTCATTACTACTACTGGGCCGGTACGAGTGGGGTGCGTCCCCCCTGCTGTTCTACACTGTTATTTGGTGCTTGACATGTCGACCCGGTTGCTATATGTCCCACATGTTGGCGACAGGAAGTACATAATTCATGAAAGGGAGCATCGACGGAGGAGTATACTACAGAATTCATGAAAGGGAGCGACTTAGTTTTGGAAAAATCTGTTTTTACGGAGTACGTACCCACTAGGGTTTATAGGGCTCATCTAAAAAACATTCATTTTTCCGTTTGATAAGTCTCAATTCTACTATACTAGTAGTAGTACCATTACATGTTGGATTTCGAGGTGCGTTAGATCACCCGACGCAAGCAGTGTCAAGAGGAAACTAACCAATGCATGTACAAGTTCATGGCAATTTAGTGGTCATTCATGCATTCGTTCTAATTAATGCCTCGGTAAACATAACTTCTTGAGAAAAACGAGCATACTAATTACTTGTGCAAAATACAAAATTAATTCGACCACTCACCGTCTACCTTGGTTGGAGAGATTTTGAAATTGAGCCATAAACTGGAAAGGAGGGAGTAGTAACTTTTGTCTCGATTACTATTTGTGGCCTTGTATAGATGCAAAATGTATTTTTTTATAGTGGCCTTGTATAAGTAAATGGAGGGAGTACTAACCAAAGTACGTAGTAGGGACGAGGAGTAAACAGAGGGAGTAGTAAAATTTTCTCCTCGTGCTGCGAGCCACCGCGCGCGTGGGCGAGGGAGCGGGTGTAAGGCATAGTAAGCAAGCTTCACCTCATCCCGCAAGCCACCGCGCCCGTGGGCAGGGGAGACGGCGTACTAAGCAAGCTTCTCCTTGTTCTGCGAGTTGACGGGACACATCAAAAGTACTCCAGTGTATAGAGCCTTGCCTCTAAGGTAGGCCCCACATGGTTTGCCTCTTTTTTTAATTTAACATAACGCGTCAAGTCGCAATTTTTTTGTTCACCCGTGGTAGAAGATCCTCCCTCCACCAAGTGGACAACCAGTACACGTGCCAAATTATCACGTGGGCTGCCTTTTTCGTACAGAAATGAGCTCCACAGTGTACCCGCGCGGGTGTGGTTGGGAAAGAGACGGGAGTACGTGCGCCGTGCGTGCACCTCTTCTCTTCGTGCACGTCCCCCACCTACGTGGGTGTGTGTGAGAGAGATACAAATCTAGACATAATGCGCCGTCCATCCCCATGCCTCTGCCCAGTCCGACCACCAGTCACCACCACGCCCCACTCCTCACCTTATCTCTCATCTTTCTCCCTCCATTTTTATATACAAGGGGCCACTATCAAAATTACAATTTGCAGATATACAAGGCCACTAACACTAATTGATGCAATATTAATGGTGTTTGCCTCGTGGTACTAGCAAAGGAGGACATTAATTATCCCTTGCATGCATGCGGGAGTTTGTAAAAAAATGCATCTTGATGTTCCATGCAATGCACGTGCATCTTGCTAGTCCATGAAAACAACACATGGCAAAATTCCACGGCTTGGGGCGGCAACTGACTCCATCGGGCGAGGGGAGGGAGGTGGATCAGCGAGCTGCATAGCTCGTATCCAGCGGGCTACGCAGTCGGCTTGGATGCGGAATAACTACTCTTCGTAAGCCATTGTAAGAGTGGACAAAATGGTGGAGGAGATAGGGGAGCAGCCTGGTCATGAACGGACGTGTGTCCGGAGTGGGTTTCTCGGCTTCCACACGGGCGGGTTTCATGGAGGCGTTTGAATGCGGCATGGAGGCGTGTTCAGCCGGGCGTGCCGCGAGTGGCGCCCTCGACTCTGACCTAGGACACCGCGTCATTCTTCCACTGACATGTGGGCTCTTTGGGTGCATGGCATACATGTCAGTGACCCAACGCAGACAGCGCACAACAGAGGAACCTTTGGTGGGCCAGGGCGGTCAGAAGCGGGCATTTCATAAACCGATGATTGTTCATTGAGTGTGACGTCATGTTTTTCATGTAGATAAGCCTACTATGTTGATAACCCGTTCGATACGTTGTGATTCATAAAGACCGCTGCAAACATCAATGTTCTGCTTATCACAGATAAGACTGATTAATACCCGTAACAATCCATGTCCTTAACAAAGGGTGCATGCGCGTATAGGTTGAACATGTGTCTTGCGTCGTGTGCTGTGTGCATGCAGGCGTGCGAGTGTTGCGTGCGTGCAAGGGTACGTTTCAGTGTTGCATGCATGGGTGCGTACGTGCGTGTGTTCGTGAGTGCATGTGTACGTGTCAGTGTTGCACGCCAGCATGCGTGTGTGTGTACGTGTCAGTGTTGCACGCCTACATGCGTGCGTGTCTTGCGTGCGTGCATGTGTATGTGCGGGGTGAGGCTACACGTCAGTCGACTGACTTTTTCATCTCTGGTCATTAGATTTTCCAGCCGTTGGATACGAAATCAAGGGCCTCCAGTTTATCATCAAACTCCACCCCCCTGAGCCGCCAGCCACTACCGGCCGAACCGCCAGCCCCCGCCGCCCGCGGCCGGCCCGCCCTCCCCGAAACCACTCCCCACCGTCGGTCCGCCGCCGCACCGGCCATCCCTCTAGCACCCCCCCCCCGGCCGAGCTTTTTCTCCGGGGATCCCCACCCCACCGTCCAATGAACGCCCCCAACCGCTGGTGACTGCCAACTAGAGGTCTCATGACTTCGAATACCCACCGACCACTAATTTATTATCATTTCTGTCCTTCATATACGCGCTGACGGGTGGGCCCTATGGTAATGTGCGCTGCTGAATGTGGACCATTTGACTGGTCAATTGATCGTGTTATCAACAAATTACGGAGCTGTATGGTGAGCCAGTGACCGTATGATCACCCTAAAATGTACTCCTATTTTATTAACACAGTACAGACTCAAACTACCATTTCTTTCTTTCATATACGGGCTGACGAGTGGGCCCCATGGTTACGTGCCCCGATGGTGCAACACTAGTTGCGCTGCGTGGAATGTTTGACTAGTCAATTGATTGTGTCATCAACAAAATACAGAGTTGTACGGGTGAGCCAGTGACCGTATAATCATGATATGTATTTGTTTAACACGGTACAGCCGCAAGGGCTCATATATACACGCAAGCACTCGTCGCTATAAGCACACACACACGCGAACCCTACCCCTATGAGCACCTTCGAGAGAGTGGGCCAGCATATATGATCTTGAGATTTTATGAAGTCACCATAGGTGCCTCGTAGTCGAGTGGAACGTCTCCTCCCACTAAACGCATGTCGCCAAAAAATACTAAAATTAACACAAGATAAATGCGAGCACCGGGACTTTAACCTTGGTGGGCTCGAGAAACCACTGTCCTCTAACCATCCAACCACATGTTGGTTAGCACGACAAAATGTATGTGGTGACCGTGATGAGCTTATTCTGAAGTCCAGTGACCATATCGTGCTTTTGCTTCAAATACAATGACGGTAAGTGTCGTCAACAAAATACGGAGCACGCATCAAATGCAAAGTCCGTCAGTGTCATCAACAAAATATGGAGACGTATCATGAGCTAGATACCGTTGTACTATTGTATATGCTTATTTTCTTAGTGGTCGATTGCGTGTGTGGTGTGGTGGGCACATCATTTCTAGTTGTGGTGGGTCAACATGAAGACTCATGGGTCGGTTCCATCCTGCGCCACATATAGGTTGGACCGAGACGTGTTATATGAAGACCCATGTGGAGGACTCGGCGTACAACACGAAGCTACCAGAGTCGCGGAGGACTCTATCCCCACTGGTGATAAGCCGGCTATATATGATTTGTAACCCTAGGCCCTTAGTATGTTATACAAGCTTGGGGGCAAGTTCGTCGATAGTATACACACACGCACAATGCCTGGTATTCACGTGTACTTTGTACACACCCCTATCACTAATATACAGTACCAGGAGTAGGCTCTTTCTTCAACTACAATTGAATTCTAGCATGTGCATGTGTTTATTTCATATTATCGATCCATAGAGTGAGAGCGGTTTGAAATACATGCAATGGATGCTTTTGCAATTCATATATAAACATTAATTAGTGCTATAGCGACCAGACCTCAAACGGTCCAATATCTTTGCTCAGGTGTCATCCCTGGATCAGTAATGCTGACACCACATAGTACTTGAGGGATTTATAACAGAGTAGAAATCACACACTTATTACATCGAGTGTCTCAAAAGAGAACTTATTACAATAAATATGGCTTAAGGCCATCTAATGACGATAACAGCGGAAGGCTTGGAAGATAAGTGAGTCCATCAACTCCAACCACATCACTGAGTATAGAACCACGACCTAAAAACTCCTTAATCGTCGTCTGAAAAGTCTGCAACATTAACGTTGCAGCCTGAAACGGGTCAGCACATGGAATATGCTGGCAAAGTAATACATAGAGAGTAATGGAATAATCAGGCTATTCTATATGCATATTTGGCTGGTGGAAAGCTCTATCGTTATAGTTTTGCGTAAAGCCAATTTTTCCCTACTGCAAAGGAATAAATTTTATTTAACTATCATGGTGGTTGTTAAACATTGAGAATTGTTGACATCATTCTCAATCCCAATTAAGCATCATCATTAAACAAAACCCAACATAATTAATTTTAGAGTAACATGTTGAGATTCACATGATAATCTAGGTACTAGATACTCAAGATGTTCATAACCGGGGACACGGCTAACCATGATTAGTTTATACACTCTGCAGAGGTTTGCGCACTTTTCCCCACAAGACTCGATCTCCTCCGTTGGGATTCTCGCACTACATGGTGTTTGAGAAACGGATGACCGAGACATAGTCTTTCAGAAGCGCTAGCACCTTATGAACGGGTAGACCGTACCAAACTACATGCCCTACATCTGCTAGTCTACCACTGTAAGAGTTCGCACAACTTAGTCAACTGCGCTAGAGCCCATAATAGCTTGTGGCTGCACACGGAAGTTTCTAGCATGAATAATCTCATGATCCCTTTGAGCCTGGGTGGCGGTCCATAAAGAAAAACAGGCAATCGCTGGAATAACTAGGTGCTTCAATCCACCCAGATGTGTATTTAAGTTGCCACCTTAAGTAAACCATTAATTAACAATCTCACATCTGTCATCGATACACTCACCCAATCCATGTTTACTAGCACAGCATGGCAATATAAGCAAACATAAAAGTAAGTCCCAAAGGTTTGATAATAACAGGTAATAGGTACTACCTCAACTACTTCCCAAACCCATAATTTAATTAGATCCTAATCATGCAATGTGTGAGGATATATCTAATGCAATAAAACTGGGTAGTTGGAAAGCATGATCAAAGTGTTACTTGCCTTGCTGATGATCCGGGAAACCTAGCGATTCGAGGTAGCAAGCGGCGCACTCCGGGTACTCTATCGCAAACAAACAAGCATACAATAAGTACTCAACTAATGCACAAGTAAAACTCAAATAAGAGATCTAACCAGAAAGTTTAACTTAAGAACTCCGGTTGGCAAAAAGAATCAAATCGAACGAAGCAACGAAAGACAAACGGCAAAAGAAACAAGCTTCGTTTACTATTCTGGATCTAGGGTAATTTTTACAGTGGCAAAAACTTGTTTAAGTTGGTTAAACGGAAAGAGGGTTTCGAGACGAAACTCCAGGCGCTTGAATCGTCTGATTTCGATAAACGAGCGAAAAGTTAGACTAAAACAAAAATCGGATCAGAAATCGCGATCTGGAAAATCGCGGATTTATTCCGAGAAAAAGAAAAACGACGAACGCTCGTTAAAACGAACGAACGGGCGAACGCTCGCTATTTAAATAAACCGGAAAACCGATCTATTTGAAAAAACCGAAACTAAAAAAATGAACAAAACCGTCGGAAAAACCGAACGGTTTTTTGGGAAAACCGGCGGCGGCGAGGTCTACCTCCGGCGACGGATCCGGCGGGCGGCGGCGGCGCTCCAGCGGCGGCGGCGGTCAGCGGCGGGGCGGCGCAGTGCAGCGGCAGCGACGCTAGGGCGGCGGGGCTGGGGCGCTAGGGTTTTGGCCTGGGGCGGGCCGGCGGCTTATAAAGGCTGAGGCCGGAGGAGTCCAGGCCTAACGGCCCGTAGGTCGGTTTAGTTTTTTTTATAGTTACGCTCAGAAAAAAACAAAAGGAATATTAAACGGACTCCAAAAATCCCGAAATAAATTTTCCCCGGCTCCTAATATCAAGCCGAACAGGATGAACATCTATTTGGGGCCTAAATGCAATTTTGAAAAACACACATTTTTCCTAAATTCAAATAAAATAGCAAATAAAACCAGAATAAATCTTATTTGATTTTTTATTAAATCCTCAATATTTCTTTATTTTGGGAAAGTCATTTTATTCCCTCTCTCATATTTTTGTAATAGAAATAATTGAAGATAAAATAAATAAAATCAAATGATCCTATTTTCAAAATTTGAGACAACTCAAATATGAAAATAACGAAATCCCCAACTCTCTCCGAGGGTCCTTGAGTAGCGTGAAATTTCTAGGATCAACAAAAATGCAATAAATATGATATGCAATGATGATCTAGTGTATAACATTCCAAATTGAAAATTTGGGATGTTACAAACCTACCCCCCTTAAGATGAATCTCGCCCTCGAGATTCGGGTTGGCTAGAAAATAGGTGAGGGTGGTCCTTCAGCAAATCTTCCTCTCGCTCCCAGGTGGCTTCATCCTCTGTGGTGGCTCCACTGAACCATGCAAAACTTGATAACCTTGCTGTGGGTGACTCGACTGGCATACTCTAGAATCTTAACTGGTTTCTCCTCATAGGTCAAATCACTGTCCAACTGAATAGCTTCCAGTGGTACTGTATCTCTCCGCGGTATTTCAGCCATCTCTGCGTGGCACTTCTTTAACTGGGAAACGTGGAACACGTCGTGAACTCCTGACAATCCTTCGGGCAATTCCAATTTGTAGGCCACTTCTCCCATATGCTCCAAAACATTGTATGGTCCTACAAAACGTGGCGCTAACTTTCCTTTAACTCCAAAGCGCTTAACTCCTCGAAGTGGTGATACTCGAAGATAAACTCGGTCTCCGACTTCGTAAACTGTCTCCTTGCGTTTAGAATCTGCATAACTCTTCTGCCTGGACTGAGCTACCTTGAGCCTATCACGAATCAATTTCACTTTCTGTTCAGACTCCTTTATCAGATCCGGTCCAAACAACTGGCAGTCTCCAACTTCATCCCAAGACAATGGGGTCCTGCACCTCCTTCCGTACAAGGCTTCGAAAGGGGCCATCTTCAAACTGGATTGATAGCTGTTGTTGTAAGAGAACTCTGCATACGGCAAATTCTCGTCCCAACTAGATCCGTAATGTAGCACACAAGCTCTCAGCATATCCTCCAAAATCTGATTGACTCTCTCGGTCTGTCCATCTGTCCGCGGATGGAAGGCTGTGCTAAACTCCAGTCTGGTTCCCAAAGTTTCATGCAACTGATTCCAGAACTTTGAGGTAAATTGGGTTCCTCTATCTGATACAATGCTCCTTGGAACTCCATGCAGACATACAATACTGGTCATGTATTTCTTTGCCAACTTTGCACTGGTATAGGTAGTCTTCACGGGAATGAAATGAGCTACCTTTGTCAAACGATCGACTACAACCCATATCGAGTCGTAGCCTGAACGTGTTCTGGGCAATCCTGTAATAAAATCCATGCCTATCTTATCCCACTTCCATTCGGGTATCGACAATGGTTGTAGCAATCTTGCTGGCTTCTGATGTTCTTCCTTTACTCTCTGACATCTATCACAAACTGCTACATATTCTGCAATATCCTTCATCATTCCGGTCCACCAGAATATATCATTCAAATCCAAATACATCTTGGTATTTCCTGGGTGAATCGAATATGGTGAATCATGGGCCTCCTGTAAGATTAACTTCCTGATCTCCGAATCATTTGGTACATAGATACGGTCTTCAAACCATAAGGTATCATGCTCATCCTCGTGAAATCCCTTAGCTTTTCCTTTGCTCATTTTCTCCTTAATAGAAGCAATCTCCTTGTCAGTCTTTTGGGCTTCTCTGATCTTATCCATCAACATAGACTGAATCTCCAATGCTGCTACATAGCCTTTCGGGACTATTTCCAAGCATAGCTCTCGAAGATTTTCGGCTAACTCACTTGGTAAATCTCCCGTCATTAGGGTGTTGACATGACTCTTACGACTTAACACGTCAGCTACTACGTTAGCCTTGCTGGGGTGATAATGCAATTTCATATCATAGTCCTTGATGAGCTCCAACCATCTCCTTTGTCTGAGGTTCAACTCCTTTTGGGTGAAAATATACTTCAAACTCTTGTGATCCGTGTACACCTCGCAATGGTTTCCAATCAGAAAATGTCTCCAAGTCTTCAATGCATGCACTACGGCTGCTAACTCCAAATCATGCATATCATAATTCAACTCATGAGGCTTAAGCTATCGTGAGGCATATGAAACAACTCCTCCTTCCTGCATAAGAACTACTCCAAGTCCTCGACGTGAAGCGTCGCAATACACCTCATAATCCTTGGTCTGATCCGGTAAAATCAACACTGGTGAGGTAGTGAACAATTCTTCAAATCCTTAAAATTAGCTTCACATTCCTCAGTCCATATGAACTTGGTATCCTTCTTCAACAACTCCGTCATAGGCTTCGCAATCTTTGAGACATTCTCAATAAACCTCCGGTAGTATCCTGCGAGTCCAAGAAAACTCCGGATCTCTCCAACTGTGGTTGGCGCTTCCCACTTGGTCACGGTATCAACTTTAGTGGGATCTACTGCTATACCTTCTCCGGATATAACGTGTCCGAGAAATCCAACTTCCTTTAGCCAAAACTCACATTTGCTGAACTTGGCATATAGTTGATGTTCGGTGAGTTTACCAAGCACCAAACGCAAATGCTCCTTATGCTCCTCTTCATTCTTCGAGTAAACCAGGATATCATCAATGAACACTTCGACGAACTTATCCAAGAACTCCATAAACACTTTGTTCATCATGTTCATAAAATATGCAGGTGCGTTAGTCAGACCAAATGACATAATGGTATACTCGTACAGCCCATACCTGGTGGTAAAAGCCATCTTGGGTATATCCTGTTCTCGAATCTTCAACTGGTGGTATCCTGATCGCAGACCGATCTTGGAAAATACCTTAGCTCCTTGCAATCGATCAAACAGATCATTGATCATCGGTAGTGGGTACTTGTTCTTGATGGTTACTTCATTCAAACCTCGATAATCAACAACCATCCTTAACGATCCATCCTTCTTTTCCACTAGAAGTACTAGCGATCCCCAAGGTGAAGAACTTGGGCGAATATATCCTTTATCCAGTAACTCCTTAATTTGCTTCTTAATTTCCACCAAATCCTTTGCAGGCATCCTATATGGTCTCTTTGATATTGGCCCTGTGCCTGGCAAAAGCTCAATAAAAAACTCAATATCTCTATCCGGTGGCATGCCTGGCAACTCTTCTGGAAATACTTCGGGGAAATCCTTCACTACTGGTACTTCTTCCTGCACAACTCCTGTTAAAAAATTTGCTTGAGTCCTCTTTAGCACATGTCGGGATACATACTTGATCCTTCTCCCTTCTGGGGTGGTAAGCAAGATCGACTTACTGGCGCAATTGATGTTTCCACCATACCTCGACAACCAACCCATGCCTAATATCACATCCAGTCCTTGTGATTCCAACATATTAGGTTTGAGGGAAATACGTAGTTACCAATCCTTAATGGCAACCGATCACACCATAGGCTAGCCATATATTCTGCTCCAGGCGAGGTTACTAACATGGGTGTCCTAAGGGCTTGGGTTGGCAGTTTATACTTATCCACAAATCCCCTTGATATGTATGAATGCGATGCACCAGTATCGAAAAGAACAAGTGCAGTAAATAACTTAACAAAAAACTTACCGATTACTACATCCGGTTGCTCTTCAACCTCCTCCACGTTAACGTGGTTCACCTGTCCCCTATTGAAAGGGTTCGGCTTCTTCCCAGAGCTTCCATTGCCATTTCCATTTTGTGATTCAGGACATTCATTGGCATAATGTCCGGTCTTCTGGCACTTAAAGCAAGTGACTTGGCTCAGGTCTCTCTTGGCTGGGGTCGATGGGTTGGTGTGGTTCTGGCCATTACCTCCTCCATTCCCATTACCATTCTTGGTGCCATTGTGATTGTGCGAGCTACCTCCTCCATGGGTATGCTGAAAATGTTCTCCCAGTCTAGGGGTGAAATGTGGCTTCTGCTGAGCTCCTAAAGTGTACTTCCCTTGTCCATACTTCCCCTTGCGATTCTCAATCTGCCGTTGCTTCCCTACAATCATGAGAGCACAATCTACCAACTCCTGGTAGTTGTTGAAGGTTGCTACCATCAACTGCATGCTCAACTCATCATTCAGTCTTTCTAGAAACTTCTCCTGCTTAGCTGCATCCGTAGCAACCTCATCTGGGGCATAACATGCTAATTTACTAAAGTCCTCCACATACTGGCCAATAGTCTGTCCTCCTTGGCGCAAGTTGCGAAACTCTCGCTTCTTCATAGCCATAGCTCCTGCTGAAACATGGGCAGTTCGAAAAGCCTGTTGAAACTGGTCCCACGTGATAGTGTCTACAAGAAAAGTGGCTGCGAAATTCTCCCACCATGATGATGCGGGTTCTTCAAGCCGATGTGCGGCAAACTTCACCTTTTCCACATCCGTGCATCCTGCTGTGGTCAACTCCCTAGCTGTCTTGCGGAGCCAATCATCTGCTACTATCGGCTCGGTGCTACTGGAAAACACCGGCGGATTTAGCCTAAGAAAACGGGCTAAGTGATCAACAAGTGGTGGTGGTGGTGGGTTGTTGTTGTTATGTCAGGACCCCGACTCGATGTCACATCGATCTAGCTGGTAACACCTCATATCACTTTGCGGCCTCACGCACGGTATTCCCACGGGTGTCGTCTTACCTTTTTCCCGGGACCGTTTGCGCCTTTTGGCTCACGTATATGATAGTGTCGCTAGCATCCATATGATAAAGAGCCCGGGCTGACATGACTAGTCGTAAACCCAAAGTGGCACAGACTTACAGGGACAGGCATCCATGACCCAGCTTCGAACGTGTCGGTCATCAGCAAGTGGGTCCGGGCTGTAGCACTGGGCTAGCAGGACTCCGGTAAACCGGGCTGTAGCGGGCTAACAGGACTTCGGTACTCAAAGCGTGACATTTCCCCGAAGGGACAGACACAGGAACGAAGAAGGACACATGCCGGCCAGCCTAAGTGTTCCAGAGCAGTAGCAAGCTACCATGGCTCAGCGGTAACACTAGGAGACATTTCCCGGTAAGAGAGGCTACTAAAGATAAACAACTAGATAGTCAGATCCCACACATACCAAGCATTTCAATCATACACACAATATGCTCGATATGTGCAAATACAACGAAGCATCACAACATGACTCTATGACACAAGTACTTTATTTAAGGCTCAGGGAGCCATACATAACATTCACAAAGGTACGGGTCTCACGACCCAACATACAAGTCATACAGTCATACAAGCCAGCAGCGGAAGTACATTGTCTGGGTACAGACAACTAGTAAAATAAAAGAGGCTTGGAAAGCCTAGCTATACTACGTGGTCCATCACAAGCTCAGGGTCACCACCTGGGTCTTTAGCCTACTCGTTGATGTCAACGTCTACATAGAACCCATCAGAAGGGGTTGCAGCGTCTTCTGTAAAAATGTAGATTATAGCAACATGAGTACAAAGGTACTCAGCAAGACTTACATCAGATCCTACATACATGCATAGTATCAAGAAGGGTTGGTGGAGTTATTGCAGCAAGCCAGCTTTGACTCTTGGCTAGACTATCCTACGATACTCCAACTTGAAATGTTTTGCGCACACGAGTCCACTACTCACCACTTCAATACACTACCGAGGATCCACCTCCGTCTTCCTACGGAAGAGCCATCCTCGGCACTCACACTTATCTTGAGGCTTTTAGTAGTTTCCATTTACTTGTCTATGAACTGTATAGGCAACCAAGTAGTCCTTTACCGCGGACGCGGCTATTCGAATAGATCATGTTAACCCTGCAGGGGTGTACTTCTTCATACATGTTTCCACCACTTAGCGTCTGCACACGACATGTGCTCGGCAGACTTCAAGCGAAAGCCGACGTGGGTGTAGACCACGACCTACCTAAACACTTAAGCCTCTAGTCCAGGTTTATCGCCTATTCAGGTTCCATCCGCAGGGAGTCCGGCCGAGGTTTCCCATACGGCCCCGAACGATGTGAACAGGGTTCCCGAGATACCTAACGGGTATTCGGTACACCCGGCCACGTACCTACCGCATCACAGCCCACCCCTACGGTCAGCGCTGTCCACGGCCTCCAGTAGGCTACAAACACCAGAAACTACTTGCAACTCCTGGACAGAGAGCTAGGGTGAATAAGAAGTCGAGCGGGGTCATATTTCAGGGCCCAATGCATGGTAGTAGCTGTATCTTAAATCACACATACAGATCTCAGTGCTTAAGGTCGGCTTCAATGAAACAACCCACCATGTACTCCTACATGGCCTCTCATCGATACCTTTACCAAATCGTGTTCACCACACCACTCTCATTACCGACATAATCATTTCACTCTAGCCCATCACCCAGATGAACCAGACCTGACACGACTCTAAGCATAGCAGGCATAGCAAGGTAGGAACAACACATACATATGGCTCAATCAACTCCTACACATGCTAGTGGGTTTCATCTAGTTACTGTGGCAATGACAGGTCATGCAGAGGAAATGGGTTCAACTACCGTAGCACACAGCAGTTTGAAACGCGTTGTCTTAATGCAGTAAAAGAGAGCAGGAGCGAGAACATGGGATTGTATCGATATGATCAAATGGTTGGTTGCTTGCCTGATGGTTCGATGCTCGGATATGATTCTTCGTTAGGGTAATCACGGTACTCCTCGGGGCAGAACCTGTCGCAAAGGACATCGATACACAACCATCACCAAACAATGTGCAACAATATGATGCATGCATGAAACATGGCAATATGAGTGTGTTGGGCTAATGCAACTAAAACCAGAGGGGTTTGAACAAATTTGAATCAAAGATTCAAATTTCAAACTCAAACATGGCCTCTTTAAGTGCTTTTCCTTGTTCTGCTTAAAACATCAATTTAACTTGTTTGATCATGCATGAAAATAGTACAGATGGATAGATTGGATTTTTCTGATCATTTTTCATATATAATTTGTCCAATTTGGAGTTACAGAATAAAAGTTATGAATTTTTGAAGTTTAAATAATATTCTGGAATTTCCTGATTTAATTTAAATCCAGAAAATCAATTACTGCGTCAGCCTGACGTCAGTGTGACGTCAGCAGGTCAACGGAACAGGTCTGGGTCAAACCTGACAGTGGGTCCCGCATGTCAGGGTGATTAATTTAATTAAAAGTTAATTAAAACTAATCCTGTTTAATTAACAGGGCTGGGCCCCACCTGTCATTGACTCAGGGGAGTCAACCAGGGCCCACCCGTGGTCAAAGTCAAAGTCGGCTGCCGGCGTTTAGCCGCCGGCGAGCCCGACGCGGCGGCGGAAGTGGTTTTGGCCATTTCGGCCACCAGAGGGGCCGCGGAGACCACCGGAGTGGAGCTGAGGACGACCCGCAGCTCTTGGCGGAGTCCGTTGGGGTCGGGGTGGCCGGAGTCGACGGCGGCGAGCTCGGCTGCGGCCGCCGGGGTTCGGTCGTGCACGGGAACGGGGTTGGAGCTCGAAGTCGAGCAAAGCGAGGCGCTAGGGATGCTCTACGGGGTCTTGCAAACTCGTTGGACTCGCCGGGGTGACCAAATGGTCACCGGAGCTGCGTCGACGGCGAGCTCGGCGACGGCGGAGGTTCGGCCGTGGTGGGGAGGAGGCTACGGTGGGGAAACGAGGGGGAGGAGAGGGGGAAACGGTGGCGTAGCTCACCGCGGTTGCAGTGGGCGTCGAAGCGGGCTCAGGGACGCGCCGGAGACGACGAATTCGACGGCGACGATGATCGGAGCCCGAAGAGGGGAACGGCGACGTGGCGGCGATGCAGGGCTTCCGGGGACCCGTGGAGCGGTGGGGAGGAAGAGGGAGTTGTGGCGGAGCTTCTGAGCTAGTCGGGGGAGCGAGGGGTGGCCGGAGATGGCTGCTGTGGCGAACGGCGGCGACGGTGGTGTTCGGCCGTGAGAGAGAGAGAGCGAGGGAGAGGAAGGAAGAGCCGGGGGAGAGTGAGAGAGAGCAGGGGGGGATCGGGACGGCCTGCGGGAGTCGTCCACGCGGCCAGAAGCTCGTCGGCAAGCAGGAGGTGGCCGCGCGGCCGTGCGCGCGCGAGCACGCAGCAGCTTCGGGGCGAGGGGAGGAAGACGACGGGGGGGCTACAGTGTTGGGCTGGGTCGGTTGCTGGCTGGGCCGGCCAGCTGGCTGGGCCGCACAGTGGAGGAGCCCAGGTAAGTTTTCCCCTTTTCTTCTGTTTTCTGTTTTATTTAATATATCTGCAACTTTGTTGAATTAAATAAAATACCTAGGCAACTTCAAAAATCACCAAACTATTCCTGGCCCATAGTTGGATTATTTCCAACATGAAACATTTTAGTTTGGAGATATTTGAGCATTTAAATATTTTATATTATTTTAAATGCCCAAATTCAAATATTTATGATTTAATTCAAAAAACCCTAGGATGGCCTAGGAAAATGTGCACCATTTTTGGCAGAGGTTCTGAACCAAGACAAAAATGATGGGCATTTTAGAAGGGCATTTCAGGTTCATTGAAAAATTATTTTAGTAACCCTAGTTGGTTTCAGAGGGGACTGGGGGTTCTGTCATCCCCATTTCAAGTTTCTGATGAATGAGTAAACATGATGCAACACTCTAATGCATGACTAGCTAGGGTGTGACAACTCACCCCCACTCAAAAGAATCTCGTCCCGAGATTTGGGTTCCTCCGGGAAGAAGGCGGGATACTCGAGTCGAAGACGATCCTCCCTTTCCCAAGTTGCTTCATCCTCAGAATGGTGCGACCATTGAACCTTGAGAAACTTGATATTATGACGTCGCGTGGTACGTTCGGCTTGATCGAGGATACGAATGGGGTACTCTCGATATGTAAGATCATCTTGGAGATCAAGCGTTTCGTGGTCCACTTCACGGATAGGATCCGAGAAGCAACGCCTGAGTTGAGAAACGTGGAAGACATCGTGAACTCTGGAGAGGTGCGGAGGTAGTTCCAACTGGTAGGCAACTTCTCCTCGTTTGGCAAGAATGCGAAAAGGTCCAATGTAACGAGGAGCCAATTTGCCTTTGATACCGAAACGATGGGTTCCCTTCAGAGGGGTGACCCGAAGATAAGCCTTCTCGTCAACCTCGAAAGTCATAGCCCTATGTTTTCGGTCATATTGACTCTTTTGACGAGATTGGGCTGTTTTCAACTTTTCACGAACGATACGAACTTGTTCTTCTGCTTCCTGAATCATATCCGGGCCAAAGAATTGTCTTTCCCCGGTCTCTGACCAGTTAAGGGGTGTTCGACATCGTCGTCCATAGAGAACTTCAAAAGGGGCTTTACCCAAGCTAGATTGATAGCTGTTGTTGTAAGCGAATTCGGCAAATGGAAGGCACTTCTCCCAGTCCATTCCGAAAGAGATAACAGAGGCTCGAAGCATGTCTTCTAGAATCTGGTTGACGCGTTCCACTTGACCACTCGACTGAGGGTGGAAAGCGGTGCTAAAGGAGAGACGAGTTCCCATAGCATTTTGGAAACTTTCCCAAAATCGAGAGGTGAAAAGACTTCCTCGATCCGAGTTAATTTCCAAAGGAACACCATGGAGGGACACTATTCGGGAGATGTATAAGTCTGCCAGCTGACTAGCGGTTATACTCTCACGAACAGGTAAGGAAATGAGCTACTTTGGAAAGACGATCGACCACGACGAAAATAGCATTATTCCCCTCTCTTGGTCCTGGGAAAACCGGTAATGAAATCCATACCAATTTTATCCCATTTCCATTCAGGAATAGCTAAGGGTTGAAGGGTGCCAGCAGGCCGTTGATGCTCTGCTTTTACACGACGACAGACGTCGCAATTTGCAATATACTGAGCAATTTCTCTCTTCATCCTAGTCCACCAGAACCTCTGGCGTAGGTCCTGATACATTTTAGTACTACCGGGATGAATGGTGAGAGGAGATTCATGAGCCTCCTTAAGGATCAACTGCCGTAGATGCTGGTTCTTGGGAACCACTAGACGGTTCTCAAAGTACACAACACCATGATCATTTGTGGAGAAACAACTAGCACCTCCGCTAGCAATGTTCTCTTTGATTTTAGATATTCCCTTATCTCGCTTTTGGGCAGCGATGATTTGATCCGTAAGAGTAGGTTTTGCTACCAAGGTGGAAAGAAAACCTTGAGGTACAATGTGAAGGTTAAGCTTCCGAAATTCCTCATGGAGAAGCGGTTGACTTTGTTGTAACATCAGGTTGTTACAATAAGATTTACGACTTAGCGCATCAGCCATGACGTTGGCTTTCCCTGGGGTGTAGGTTATTCCTAAGTCGAAGTCTGTGATCAATTCAACCCAACGTCTCTGCCTGAGATTCAAATCCGGTTGGGTGAAAATATACTTCAGACTTTGGTGATCAGTGAATATTTCGCAACGATTACCGAGGAGGTAATGTCGCCAGGTCTTAAGTGCATAGACTACGGCTGCAAGCTCTAGATCATGAGTAGGATAATTCTCCTCATGTGGGTGCAATTGCCGTGAAGCGTAAGCAATTACGTGTCGATCTTGCATAAGAATGCAACCTAGTCCTTGTCGCGAGGCGTCGCAGTAGATAACAAAGTCCTTGGAGAAGTCTGGCGGTACCAGTACGGGAGCAGAGGTCAGGCGTCTTTTCAGTTCCTGAAAGCTGTGCTCACATTGTGGAGTCCATTCGAACTTCTTATCTTTCTTGAGGAGTTCGGTTAGAGGTTTAGCAACTTTGGAGAAGTTCTCGACAAAGCGACGGCAATAGCTCGCTAAGCCTAGAAAACTCCGAACTTGCTTGACCGATTCAGGTGGAGTCCAATTAAGGACGGCTTGAACTCGCTCAGGGTTAACAGCAATACCTTTACCAGATATTACATGACCCAGATAGGTCACTTCTGGCAACCAGAATTCACATTTAGAAAATTTGGCATAAAGGCGATGCTCTCGAAGTTTCTGCAACACTAGCCTTAGATGTTCGGCATGTTCTTCCTCGTTCTTGGAGTAGATGAGTATATCATCGAGATAAACTACGACGAATTTATCCAAATACTCCATGAAGATTGAGTTCATTAACCGAGAAAAGGTGGCTGGAGCGTTGGTTAAACCGAAGGACATGACGGTGTACTCGTATTGGCCATAACGAGTAACAAAGGCCGTTTTAGGAATGTCCCCGTTTCTGATTTTGATTTGATGGTAGCCCAACCTCAAATCCATCTTGGAGAAGACTGAGGATCCAGCGAGCTGATCATACAGATCGTTGATCCTGGGAAGTGGATATTTGTTTTTGATTGTGACCAAATTGACAGGTCGGTAATCTACAACCATCCGGTCCGTACCATCCTTCTTCTTGACGAATAGGACGGGGCAAGCCCACGGAGATGAACTAGGGCGGATGAAACCCTTTTTCAAGGACTCATCGAGTTGTTTCTTAAGCTCGGCTAGTTCTAGGGGTGCCATCTTATAGGGTCTTCTAGCAATCGGAACGGTTCCTGGAATGAGGTCTATTACGAACTCAACATCCCTGTCAGGTGGAACACCTGGCAATTCCTCTGGAAAGACATCCGGGAAGTCACGGACTACCGGAACGTCCTCAAGGTCTGGCAAAGGGCTGGCGTTAAGAGAATATAATTGTCGCTTGGCTATTCGGGTCAAGACATTGACTATCTTCCCCGAAGGATGGGTGAGTTGAACAGTCCTAGAGAAGCAATCAATTTTGGCTTGATGAGCTGACATCCAGTCCATACCCAAAATGATATTAATATCTGAAGATTTAAGGGCTATCAAAGATGCAAGGAAAACAAGTCTATCGACTTGGATTTCATTTCCATAACTTACCCTAGAGGTCTGCCATCTAGACCCAGGGGTAGAGATTTCCATAGTGGATGGCAAGTCACAGAATGCAACGTTATGCAAACGAGCATAGTTTTCGGATATAAAAGAATGAGAGGCTCCTGTATCGAAAAGAACAGATGCCGGGTGGCAATTAACAAGAAGCGTACCGAGAACGACGTTGGGATCCTCTTGAGCTTCTTCGGCAGAGATACAGTTGACATGGCCACGTGAAGCGGTGACCGGTTTAGCGTGGAACACTTTCCCTGTCGGCTTGCCACGGCCAACAGCTTTAGCAGATTGATTGGGGTTGGTCTGGGGACACTCACGCATATAGTGACCAGATTCCCCACACTTGAAACAAGTCACGGAACTGGTACGTGGAGGAGCATTATTGGTTGGACCCCCATAGGGCTTGGCCGGTGCAGACTGTTGAACAGGGCGAGGCGCCTGGAAGGATGGCCTCGGTGTGAACCTGGGTGGCAGGGCGGTGTTGGGTACCCACACGCGGCGCTTCTGAGGACCAGCACCGGATGAGGAACCCATGTCACGTCCATGCTTGCGTGTTGCGTCATAGTCAGTCTGACCAGTTTCAGCACTGATGGCTTTGTTGACAAGTTTCGAAAAAGATGTGCACTCATGCAGACGGAGGTCGCGGCGAAGCTCAGGACTAAGGCCCTTACGGAACCTTGCTTGCTTCTTGGCGTCAGTAGACACTTCCTCAGTTGCATATCGTGCGAGATTACCAAACTCCCTGCTATAGGCATCCACAGAAAGTCGGCCTTGGGTGAAATTGCAGAATTCTTCACGTTTACGGTCCATGAGACCCTCCGGAATGTGATGTTCACGGAAAGCCTCGCTGAACTCAGCCCAAGTAGTGACATGGCCCGCTGGGCGCATAGCTCCATAATTCTCCCACCATAGACTGGCGGGGCCTTCAAGATGATATGCAGCAAAGGTGACCTTGTCAGCCTCCGCTACCAGCGCGGAACGCAGCTTGTGAGAGATACTGCGAAGCCAGTCATCAGCGTCGAGAGGCTCGACGGAGTGGTGGAACGTGGGTGGATGCAATTTGATAAAATCACTGAGTGACACCACGTTAGCCCTCTGATGGTGTGCTGTATTCTGTTCAATACGCTCCAACAAACGGTTTGTCTCCCGCTTGTTTCTCTCAGCTTCCATCATAACCTCGGCTAGTGAAGGAGGATGAGGCAGATTTTCATTCCTGGCTTCACTGCCTTCGGCCTGCTCTTGGGAAGCAGGGTTAGCGCGCGTGTTGACCATCCTAGGTAACAAGACAATGATTTAGTCAGAATGATAAAATTCCGACATAGGATACAGAATGTAAGGAATAACTCGGAATGCAAGATGATCATCCGTATGACATGGTAGATACAGAAACTGCTTCTTTATTCCATCGTCATACACACCATACAGGGTTTAGTACAAGACCAAACAAAGTACTATTACGGTGAAAAGAGGATTACATCTCATCGGAGGCATTCCAAGCTCCTATACATTATTTTTCTACATCTCCGGAAAGAGTACAAACTAGGTCATATCCCACGAGTCACGCAGGACGATAGACGACACAGCTAGTGCGAACTAGTGATACTACCACTAACTCAGACCGATCCGTAGTAGTCCTCGTAGAAGTCACCTCCATAGCCTGGAAGTTCAACATGATCATCCGGAAACAGACGGTCTCGCGGAGCTTGTGGACCATAGGGGCTAGGATGAGGCCTTGGACCAACAAACGGTGGCCTGCGGGGACCGCGAGGTGGGGTGATGCCTCCTACATCACGCCAAACCATCACGTCTGGCAGAGCAGATCTCACAGGATAGAGATCGCGCATATCTGAATATCCAGCTTGCACCGCCGGTGCGAACCGAGTCAAAGTGGCCCAGTGGTCAGCACGGGTATTGAAGAGCTCTAACCTTAAGGCCCGATTTTCACGGTCCTTATCCTCGAGCATCTCAGCAGTGGTGCGAGTCCGTGAATCCTCCTGAGTGGAGTCAGCATAGATAGCCTGGAGATATCCTTGTGCTCCCGGAAGTGATCCTGGCATATACCGGAAATCAGAGTCCCGAAATAAACCAGATCTGACTCGCATAATGGTCATCATAGAGTAGGCGGCGTCCTGCACAGCCATCTCAATAGTAACCCCGAGTCCATAGGAACAGTGAAGAGGCTCGGTGGATCCAGGATAAGATGGAAATATCCTGACAGTGCAGAGATACTGGCTTTGATTGAAGTCCCGGAATTGCTCTTCGACCGTGTACTCAGGATACCAGCGGTATCCAGCCTCAGTCATTACCCTGACCAACTTAGCAGTATGGCCGGGTACATCTAGGCATCGAGTCAGGCGAACCACTTGATTGAGGTCGCGAGTGGCCATCTGAAAGCACAATCATAATGCAAAGGCATTAGAATTTCTAGCAAAATTTCGGCAGCATAACAGCTGTAAATGCTCAAAAAGGATTTTGAGACATTTGACAAAGGATTTCGTACACACTCAACATCATCATATCAAAGTTCTGAAACCATTCTGGCAACATAATGTGGTAGTAGAACTGAACTAGGCTTGTATCCATCAAACTTATAAGGTACTACTGATTAGTAACACGTGATCCTGATAGAGAGAATAGATCCTAATTCCTTAACCCCCGGTGGAAGAATGGACTGACTCAGATCAGAAAGTCATAAGTATAAGGAGTAAAAAGAGCCTTACGTTCCATCCCACAAACAATTCCCCTACATATAACTAAAGAATTTCTAGACTCAACATCGACCAGTTTGGCTTGGAGAACCTACAGGCAGTCCGGCTCTGATGCCAACGCTGTCAGGACCCCGACTCGATGTCACATCGATCTAGCTGGTAACACCTCATATCACTTTGCGGCCTCACGCACGGTATTCCCACGGGTGTCGTCTTACCTTTTCCCGGGACCGTTTGCGCCTTTTGGCTCACGTATATGATAGTGTCGCTAGCATCCATATGATAAAGAGCCCGGGCTGACATGACTAGTCGTAAACCCAAAGTGGCACAGACTTACAGGGACAGGCATCCATGACCCAGCTTCGAACGTGTCGGTCATCAGCAAGTGGGTCCGGGCTGTAGCACTGGGCTAGCAGGACTCCGGTAAACCGGGCTGTAGCGGGCTAACAGGACTCCGGTACTCAAAGCGTGACATTTCCCCGAAGGGACAGACACAGGAACGAAGAAGGACACATGCCGGCCAGCCTAAGTGTTCCAGAGCAGTAGCAAGCTACCATGGCTCAGCGGTAACACTAGGAGACATTTCCCGGTAAGAGAGGCTACTAAAGATAAACAACTAGATAGTCAGATCCCACACATACCAAGCATTTCAATCATACACACAATATGCTCGATATGTGCAAATACAACGAAGCATCACAACATGACTCTATGACACAAGTACTTTATTTAAGGCTCAGGGAGCCATACATAACATACACAAAGGTACGGGTCTCACGACCCAACATACAAGTCATACAGTCATACAAGCCAGCAGCGGAAGTACATTGTCTGGGTACAGACAACTAGTAAAATAAAAGAGGCTTGGAAAGCCTAGCTATACTACGTGGTCCATCACAAGCTCAGGGTCACCACCTGGGTCTTTAGCCTACTCGTTGATGTCAACGTCTACATAGAACCCATCAGAAGGGGTTGCAGCGTCTTCTGTAAAAATGTAGATTATAGCAACATGAGTACAAAGGTACTCAGCAAGACTTACATCAGATCCTACATACATGCATAGTATCAAGAAGGGTTGGTGGAGTTATTGCAGCAAGCCAGCTTTGACTCTTGGCTAGACTATCCTACGATACTCCAACTTGAAATGTTTTGCGCACACGAGTCCACTACTCACCACTTCAATACACTACCGAGGATCCACCTCCGTCTTCCTACGGAAGAGCCATCCTCGGCACTCACACTTATCTTGAGGCTTTTAGTAGTTTCCATTTACTTGTCTATGAACTGTATAGGCAACCAAGTAGTCCTTTACCGCGGACGCGGCTATTCGAATAGATCATGTTAACCCTGCAGGGGTGTACTTCTTCATACATGTTTCCACCACTTAGCGTCTGCACACGACATGTGCTCGGCAGACTTCAAGCGAAAGCCGACGTGGGTGTAGACCACGACCTACCTAAACACTTAAGCCTCTAGTCCAGGTTTATCGCCTATTCAGGTTCCATCCGCAGGGAGTCCGGCCGAGGTTTCCCATACGGCCCCGAACGATGTGAACAGGGTTCCCGAGATACCTAACGGGTATTCGGTACACCCGGCCACGTACCTACCGCATCACAGCCCACCCCTACGGTCAGCGCTGTCCACGGCCTCCAGTAGGCTACAAACACCAGAAACTACTTGCAACTCCTGGACAGAGAGCTAGGGTGAATAAGAAGTCGAGCGGGGTCATATTTCAGGGCCCAATGCATGGTAGTAGCTGTATCTTAAATCACACATACAGATCTCAGTGCTTAAGGTCGGCTTCAATGAAACAACCCACCATGTACTCCTACATGGCCTCTCATCGATACCTTTACCAAATCGTGTTCACCACACCACTCTCATTACCGACATAATCATTTCACTCTAGCCCATCACCCAGATGAACCAGACCTGACACGACTCTAAGCATAGCAGGCATAGCAAGGTAGGAACAACACATACATATGGCTCAATCAACTCCTACACATGCTAGTGGGTTTCATCTAGTTACTGTGGCAATGACAGGTCATGCAGAGGAAATGGGTTCAACTACCGTAGCACACAGCAGTTTGAATCGCGTTGTCTTAATGCAGTAAAAGAGAGCAGGAGCGAGAACATGGGATTGTATCGATATGATCAAATGGTTGGTTGCTTGCCTGATGGTTCGATGCTCGGATATGATTCTTCGTTAGGGTAATCACGGTACTCCTCGGGGCAGAACCTGTCGCAAAGGACATCGATACACAAGCATCACCAAACAATGTGCAACAATATGATGCATGCATGAAACATGGCAATATGAGTGTGTTGGGCTAATGCAACTAAAACCAGAGGGGTTTGAACAAATTTGAATCAAAGATTCAAATTTCAAACTCAAACATGGCCTCTTTAAGTGCTTTTCCTTGTTCTGCTTAAAACATCAATTTAACTTGTTTGATCATGCATGAAAATAGTACAGATGGATAGATTGGATTTTTCTGATCATTTTTCATATATAATTTGTCCAATTTGGAGTTACAGAATAAAAGTTATGAATTTTTGAAGTTTAAATAATATTCTGGAATTTCCTGATTTAATTTAAATCCAGAAAATCAATTACTGCGTCAGCCTGACGTCAGTGTGACGTCAGCAGGTCAACGGAACAGGTCTGGGTCAAACCTGACAGTGGGTCCCGCATGTCAGGGTGATTAATTTAATTAAAAGTTAATTAAAACTAATCCTGTTTAATTAACAGGGCTGGGCCCCACCTGTCATTGACTCAGGGGAGTCAACCAGGGCCCACCCGTGGTCAAAGTCAAAGTCGGCTGCCGGCGTTTAGCCGCCGGCGAGCCCGACGCGGCGGCGGAAGTGGTTTTGGCCATTTCGGCCACCAAATGGGACCGCGGAGACCACCGGAGTGGAGCTGAGGACAACCCGCAGCTCTTGGCGGAGTCCGTTGGGGTCGGGGTGGCCGGAGTCGACGGCGGCGAGCTCGGCTGCGGCCGCCGGGGTTCGGTCGTGCACGGGAACGGGGTTGGAGCTCGAAGTCGAGCAAAGCGAGGCGCTAGGGATGCTCTACGGGGTCTTGCGAACTCGTTGGACTCGCCGGGGTGACCAAATGGTCACCGGAGCTGCGTCGACGGCGAGCTCGGCGACGGCGGAGGTTCGGCCGTGGTGGGGAGGAGGCTACGGTGGGGAAACGAGGGGGAGGAGAGGGGGAAACGGTGGCGTAGCTCACCGCGGTTGCAGTGGGCGTCGAAGCGGGCTCGGGGACGCGCCGGAGACGACGAATTCGACGGCGACGATGATCGGAGCCCGAAGAGGGGAACAGCAACGTGGCGGCGATGCAGGGCTTCCGGGGACCCGTGGAGCGGTGGGGAGGAAGAGGGAGTTGTGGCGGAGCTTCTGAGCTAGTCGGGGGAGCGAGGGGTGGCCGGAGATGGCTGCTGTGGCGAACGGCGGCGACGGTGGTGTTCGGCCGTGAGAGAGAGAGAGCGAGGGAGAGGAAGGAAGAGCCGGGGGAGAGTGAGAGAGAGCAGGGGGGATCGGGACGGCCTGCGGGAGTCGTCCACGCGGCCAGGAGCTCGTCGGCAAGCAGGAGGTGGCCGCGCGGCCGTGCGCGCGCGAGCACGCAGCAGCTTCGGGGCGAGGGGAGGAAGACGACGGGGGGGCTACAGTGTTGGGCTGGGTCGGTTGCTGGCTGGGCCGGCCAGCTGGCTGGGCCGCACAGTGGAGGAGCCCAGGTAAGTTTTCCCCTTTTCTTCTGTTTTCTGTTTTATTTAATATATCTGCAACTTTGTTGAATTAAATAAAATACCTAGGCAACTTCAAAAATCACCAAACTATTCCTGGCCCATAGTTGGATTATTTCCAACATGAAACATTTTAGTTTGGAGATATTTGAGCATTTAAATATTTTATATTATTTTAAATGCCCAAATTCAAATATTTATGTTTTAATTCAAAAACCCTAGGATGGCCTAGGAAAATGTGCACCATTTTTGGCAGAGGTTCTGAACCAAGACAAAAATGATGGGCATTTTAGAGGGGCATTTCAGGTTCATTGAAAAATTATTTTAGTAACCCTAGTTGGTTTCAGAGGGGACTGGGGGTTCTGTCATCCCCATTTCAAGTTTCTGATGAATGAGTAAACATGATGCAACACTCTAATGCATGACTAGCTAGGGTGTGACATGTTATTCCCCTGATTCTGATTCTGGACTAGCAACTGCAACAACGTGTTCTGCTGCTGGATCAACTGGGTGAGCTCCGGTGGAAAGGTAAATCCGGGGTCACGTCTCGGAGGCATCTAAGGGTTTAGAAAAGATGAGATTTAAGAATAGAGAGGGGTCTGTAGAGAAAACACTACCCGTATGCACATGAGGCAAAACAAACAATTCACTTCATTAAAACAATCAAACAAGGGCATACAAACGATCTAACTATCGCAAAAGTGATCAGACTACTATATTTACATGGTGGTCTACTACTACTAATGAGGTGGTCTACTAGAAATATTCTTCGGTTGCAGACTCCATTATATCTGCTCCTGCTTCATCCACGTAGTCATCATCGCTATCATCTGGATCCGAGTCGGTGTCGTCGATGATGATGTAGTCTTCCGGGCAAATCTCCTTGGGTTCTTCGTCTTCTTCTACTGGAGTAGGGCCTCCCATAAATATTGCTAGCTTCATTGTTAGGTCGGCATTCTTATCTACTAGTACTTTGATTTCCTCTTCGTAATCTTCATGTGTAGCCTTGAGTTCTTCCTCCAGTTCCTTGATTCTTGTCCTTGCCTTCTTCAGATCTATCATGTCGGCACACATCTGGTTCTCCTGACATCGAATGTGCTGGTTTAACTCCTGGATAAAAGCTGCAATTGATCTATCCTTTCCTGGTGCTGATCATCTCCCAGTGCTCATCTCGGCGCCCACAAATCTGGTAGATAGTATCCTTGAGATCATTGCGGTAGACTTCTCCAATGCGTCCCATGGCGATGTGAGCTGCCATGCTCTTTCCTAGACTCCAAGTTGGTGCATCAAAAGAAAACTCTATGGGCTCAGTGACTGGCATGAACGTCCTTCCTGGAACTTGAACTTGAATCATCCAGCGCTCCTCTTCAGGTAAAGTGGCGTTGTAGGTTCCGGTGAAGCTTGGTACTCCTATGTTCAGGTATCTAGTGACTTCTTCAAGTGACGTCCAAAGGGTGTATCTTCATCCGGTTGAGTGAACTTGTTCCTTGCATCCGCCATCCTAAAAGAGTAGAAAAGATGAGAAGTCAGAAAAGAGAGAGAGTGAGTAGTGATCTAGGTCTTTAGCTTAGTGGTCGTGTCCTACAGTCAGCGTGTGCTCTGATACCATCTTGTAGCGACCAGACCTCAAACAGTCCAATCTCTGTGCTCAGGTGTCATCCCTGGATCAGTAATGCTGACACCACATAGTACTTGAGGATTTATAACAGAGTAGCAATCACACACTTATTACATCGAGTGTCTCAAAAGAGAACTTATTACAATAAATATGGCTTAAGGCCATCTAATAACGATAACAGCGGAAGGCTTGGAAGATAAGTGAGTCCATCAACTCCAACGACATCACTGAGTATAGAACCACGACCTAAAACTCCTTAATCGTCGTCTGAAAAGTCTACAATATTAACGTTGCAGCCCGAAAACGGGTCAGCACATGGAATATGCTGGCAAAGTAACACATAGAGAGTAATGGAATGAATCAGGCTATTCTATATGCATATTTGGCTGGTGGAAAGCTCTATGGTTATAGTTTTGCGTAAAGCCAATTTTTCCCTGCTGCAAAGGAATGAATTTTATTTAACTATCATGGTGGTTGTTAAACATTGAGAATGGTTGACAGCATTCTCAATCCCAATTAAGCATCATCATTAAACAAAACCCAACAGAATTAATTTTAGAGTAACATGTTGAGATTCACATGATAATCCAGGTACTAGATACTCAAGATGTCCATAACCGGGGACACGGCTAACCATGATTAGTTCATACACTCTACAGAGGTTTGCGCACTTTTCCCCACAAGACTCGATCTCCTCCGTTGGGATTCTCGCACTACATGGTGTTTGAGAAACGGATGACCGAGACATAGTCTTTCAGAAGCGCTAGCACCTTACGAACGGGTAGACCGTACCAACCTACACCCCCTACATCTGCTAGTCTACCACTGTAAGAGTTCGCACAACTTAGTCAACTATGCTAGAGCCCATAATAGCTTATGGGTGCACACGGAAGTTTCTAGCATGAAGAATCTCATGATCCCTTTGAGCCTGGGTGGCGGTCCATAAAGAAAAACAGGCAATCGCTAGAATACCCAGGTGCCTCAATCCACCCAGATGTGTATTTAAGTTGCCACCTTAAGTAAACCATTAATTAACAATCTCACATCTGTCATGGATACACTCACCCAATCCACGTCTACTAGCATAGCATGGCAATATAAGCAAAGGTAAAAGTAACTCCCAAAGGTTTGATAATAACAGGTAATGGGTACTACCTCAACTACTTCCCAAACCCACAATTTAATTAGATCCTAATCATGCAATGTGTGAGGATATATCTAATGCAATAAAACTGAGTAGTTGAAAAGCACGATCAAAGTGTTACTTGCCTTGCTGATGATCTGGGAAACCTAGCAATTCGAGGTAGCAAGCGGCGCACTCCGGGTATTCTATCACAAACAAACAAGCATACAATAAGTACTCAACTAATGCACAAGTAAAACTCAAATAAGAGATCTAACCAGAAAGTTCAACTTAAGAACTCCGGTTGGCAAAAAGAATCAAATCGAACGAAGCAACGAAAGACAAACGGCATAAGAAACAAGCTTCATTTACTATTCTGGATCTAGGGTAATTTTTACAGTGGAAAAAACTTGTTTAAGTTGGTTAAACGGAAAGAGGGTTTTGAGACGAAACTCCAGGCGCTTGAATCGCCTGATTTCGATAAATGAGACAAAAGTTAGACTAAAACGAAAATCGGATCAGAAACCGCGATCTGGAAAATCACGGATTTATTCCGAGAAAAAGAAAAACGACGAACGCTCGTTAAGACGAACGAACGGGCGAACGCTCGCTATTTAAATAAACCGGAAAAACCGATCAATTTAAAAAACTGAAACTGAAAAAATGAACAAAACCGTCGGAAAAACCGAATGGTTTTTCGGGAAAACCGACGACGGCGAGGTCTACCTCCGGCGACGGATCCGGCGGGCGGCGGCGGTGCTCCAACGGCGGGGCGGCGCAGCGCGGCGGCGAGGCTGGGGCGCTAGGGTTTCGGCCCGGGGCGGGCTGGCGGCTTATAAAGGCTGAGGCCGGAGGAGTCCAGGCCTAACACGGCCCGTAGGTCGGTTCAGTTTTTTTATAGTTACGCTCAGAAAAAAATAAAAGAAATACTAAACGGACTCCAAAAATTCCGAAATAATTTTTCCCAGGCTCCTAAAATCAAGCCGAACAGGATGCACATTTATTTGGGGCCTAAATACAATTTTGAAAAACGCACATTTTTCCTAAATTCAAATAAAATAGCAAATAAAACCAGAATAAATCTTATTTGATTTTTTCATTAAATCCTCAATATTTCTTTATTTTGGGAAAGTCATTTTATTCCCTCTCTCATATTTTTGTAATAGAAATAATTGAAGATAAAATAAATAAAATCAAATGATGCTATTTTCAAAATTTGAGACAACTCAAATATGAAAATAATGAAATCCCCAACTCTCTCCGAGGGTCCTTGAGTTGCGTGAAATTTCTAGGATCAACAAAAATGCAATAAATATGATATGCAATGATGATCTAGTGTATAACATTCCAAATTGAAAATTTGGGATGTTACAAACCTACCCCCCTTAAGATGAATCTCGCCCTCGAGATTCGGGTTGGCTAGAAAATAGGTGAGGGTGATCCTTCAGCAAATCTTCCTCTCGCTCCCAGGTGGCTTCATCCTCCGTGTGGTGGCTCCACTGAACCTTGTAAAACTTGATAACCTTGTTGCGGGTGACTCGACTGGCATACTCTAGAATCTTAACTGGTTTCTCCTCATAGGTCAAATCACTGTCCAACTGAATTGCTTCCAGTGGTACTGTATCTCTCCGCGGTATTTCAACCATCTCTGCGTGGCACTTCTTCAACTGGGAAACGTGGAACACGTCGTGAACTCCTGACAATCCTTCGGGCAATTCCAATTTGTAGGCCACATCTCCCATACGCTCCAAAACATTGTATGGTCCTACAAAACATGGCGCTAACTTTCCCTTAACTCCAAAGCGCTTAACTCCTCGAAGTGGTGATACTCGAAGATAAACTCGGTCTCCGACTTCTTAAACTTTCTCCTTGCATTTAGAATCTGCATAACTCTTCCGCCTGGACTGAGCTACCTTGAGCCTATCACGAATCAATTTCACTTCCTGTTCAGACTCCTTTATCAGATCCGGTCCAAACAACTGGTAGTCTCCAACTTCATCCCAAGACAATGGGGTCCTGCACCTCCTTCCGTACAAGGCTTCGAAAGGGGCCATCTTCAAACTGGATTGATAGCTATTGTTGTAAGAGAACTCTGCATACATCAAATTCTCGTCCCAACTAGATCCGTAATCTAGCACACAAGCTCTCAGCATATCCTCCAAAATCTGATTGACTCTCTCGGTCTGTCCATCTGTCCGCGGATGGAAGGCTGTGCTAAACTCCAGTCTGGTTCCCAAAGTTTCATGCAACTGATTCCAGAACTTTGAGGTAAATTGGGTTCCTCTGTCTGATACAATGCTCCTTGGAACACCATGCAGACATACAATCCCGGTCATGTATATCTTTGCCAACTTTGCACTTGTATAGGTAGTCTTCACGGGAATCAAATGAGCTACCTTTGTCAAACGATCGACTACAACCCATATCGAGTCGTAGCCTGAACGTGTTCTGGGCAATCCTGTAATAAAATCCATGCCTAGCTTATCCCACTTCCATTCGGGTATCAGCAATGGTTGTAGCAATCTTGATGGCTTCTGATGCTCTGCCTTTACTCTCTGACATCTATCACAAACTGCTACATATTCCGCAATATCCTTCATCATTCCGGTCCACCAGAATATATCCTTCAAATCCAAATACATCTTGGTATTTCCTGGGTGAATCAAATATGGTGAATCATGGGCCTCCTGTAAGATTAACTTCCTGATCTCCGAATCATTTGGTAAATAGATACGGTCTTCAAACCATAAGGTATCATGCTCATCCTCATGAAATCCCTTAGCTTTTCCTTTGCTCATTTTCTCCTTAATAGAAGCAATCTCCTTGTCAGTCTTTTGGGCTTCTCTGATCTTATCCATCAACATAGACTGAATCTCCAATGCTGCTACATAGCCTTTCGGGACTATTTCCAAGCATAGCTCTCGAAGATTTTCGGCTAACTCCCTTGGTAAATCTCCCGTCATTAGGGTGTTGACATGACTCTTACGGCTTAACGCGTCAGCTACTACGTTAGCCTTGCTGGGGTGATAATGCAATTTCATATCATAGTCCTTGATGAGCTCCAACCATCTCCTTTGTCTGAGGTTCAACTCCTTTTGGATGAAAATATACTTCAAACTCTTGTGATCCGTGTACACCTCGCAATGGTTTACAATCAAAAAATGTCTCCAAGTCTTCAATGCATGCACTACGGCTGCTAACTCCAAATCATGCGTAGCATAATTCAACTCATGAGGCTTAAGCTGTCGTGAGGCATATGAAACAACTCTTCCTTCCTGCATAAGAACTGCTCCAAGTCCTCGACGTGAAGCGTCGCAATACACCTCATAATCCTTGGTCTGATCCGGTAAAATCAACACTGGTGAGGTAACCAAACATTTCTTCAACTCCTGAAAACTAGCTTCACATTCCTTAGTCCATATGAACTTGGTATCCTTCTTCAACAACTCCGTCATAGGCTTCGCAATCTTTGAGAAATTCTCAATAAGCCTCTGGTAGTATCCTGCAAGTCCAAGAAAACTCCGGATCTCTCCAACCGTGGTTGGCGCTTCCCACTTGGTCACGGTATCAACTTTAGTGGGATCTACTGCTATACCTTCTCCGGATATAACGTGTCCGAGAAATCCAACTTCCTTCAACCAAAACTCACACTTGCTGAACTTGGCATATAGTTGATGTTCTGTGAGTTTACCAAGCACCAAACGCAAATGCTCCTTATGCTCCTCTTCATTCTTTGAGTAAACCAGGATATCATCAATGAACACTACGACGAACTTATCCAAGAACTCCATAAACACATTGTTCATCATGTTCATGAAATATGCAGGTGCGTTATCAGACCAAATGACATAACGGTATACTTGTACAGCCCATACCTGGTGGTAAAAGCCGTCTTGGGTATATCCTGTTCTCGAATCTTCAACTGGTGGTATCCTGATCGCAGATCGATCTTGGAAAATACCTTAGCTCCTTGCAATCGATCAAACAGATCATTGATCATCGGTAGTGGGTACTTGTTCTTGATGGTTACTTCATTCAAACCTCGATAATCAACAACCATCCTTAACGATCCATCCTTCTTTTCCACTAGAAGTACTGGTGATCCCCAAGGTGAAGAACTTGGGCGAATATATCCTTTATCCAGTAACTCCTTAATTTGCTTCTTAATTTCCACCAAATCCTTTGCAGGCATCCTATATGGTCTCTTTGATATTGGCCCTGTGCCTGGCAAAAGCTCAATCAAAAACTCAATATCTCTATCCGGTGGCATGCCTGGCAACTCTTCCGGAAATACTTCGGGGAAATCCTTCACTACTGGTACTTCTTCCTGCACAACTCCTGTTAAACAATTTGCTTGAGTCCTCTTTGGCACATGTCGGGATACATACTTGATCCTTCTCCCTTCTGGGGTGGTAAGCAAGATCGACTTACTGGCGCAATCGATGTTTCCACCATACCTCGACAACCAATCCATGCCTAATATCACATCCAATCCTTGTGATTCCAACATATTAGGTTTGAGGGAAATACGTAGTTACCAATCCTTAATGGCAACCGATCACACCATAGGCTAGCCATATATTCTGCTCCAGGCGAGGTTACTAACATGGGTGTCCTAAGGGCTTGGGTTGGCAGTTTATACTTATCCACAAATCCCCTTGATATGTATGAATGCGATGCACCAGTATCGAAAAGAACAAGTGCAATAAATAACTTAATCAAAAACTTACCGATTACTGCATCCGGCTGCTCTTCAACCTCCTCCATGTTAACGTGGTTCACCTGTCCCCTATTGAAAGGGTTCGGCTTCTTCCCAGAGCTTCCATTGCCATTTCCATTCTGTGATTCAGGACATTCATTGGCATAATGTCCGGTCTTCTGGCACTTAAAGCAAGTGACTTGGCTCAGGTCTCTCTTGGCTGGGGTCGATGGGTTGGTGCGGTTCTGGCCGTTACCTCCTCCATTCCCATTACCATTCTTGGTGCCATTGTGATTGTGCGAGCTACCTCCTCCATGGGTATGCTGAAAATGTCCTCCCGGTCTAGGGGTGAAACGTGGCTTCTGCTGAGCTCCTGAAGTGTACTTCCCTTGTCCATACTTCCTCTTGCGATTCTCAATCTGCTGTTGCTTCCCTTCAATCATGATAGCACAATCTACCAACTCCTGGTAGTTGTTGAAGGTTGCTACCATCAACTGCATGCTCAACTCATCATTCAGTCTTTCCAGAAACTTCTCCTGCTTAGCTGCATCCGTAGCAACGTCATCTGGGGCATAACATGCTAATCTAAAGTCCTCCACATACTGGCCAACAGTCCGTCCTCCTTGGCGCAAGTTGCGAAACTCTCGCTTCTTTATAGCCATAGCTCCTGCTGAAACATGGGCAGTTCGAAAAGCCTGTTGAAACAGGTCCCACGTGATAGTGTCTACAGGAAAAGTGGCCGTGAAATTCTCCCACCATGATGCTGCGGGTCCTTCAAGGCGATGTGCAGCAAACTTCACCTTTTCCGCATCCGTGCATCCTGCTGTGGTCAGCTCCCTAGCTGTCTTGCGGGGCCAATCATCTGCTACTATCGGCTCGGTGCTACTGGAAAACACCGGCGGATTTAGCCTAAGAAAACGGGCTAAGTGATCAACAGGTGGTGGTGGTGGTGGGTTTTTGTTGTTATTCCCCTGATTCTGATTCTGGACTAGCAACTGCATCAACGTGTTCTGCTGCTGGATCAACTGGGTGAGCTCCGGTGGAAAGGTAAATCCGGGGTCACGTCTCGGAGGCATCTGAGGGTTTAGAAAAGATGAGATTTAAGAATAGAGAGGGGTCTATAGAGAAAACACTACCCATATGCACATGAGGCAAAACAAACAATTGACTTCATTCAAACAATCAAACAAGGGCATACAAATGATCTAACTATCGCAAAAGTGATCGGACCACTATATTTACATGGTGGTCTACTACTACTGATGAGGTGGTCTACTAGAAATATTCTTCGGTTGCAGACTCCATTATATCTGCTCCTGCTTCATCCATGTAGTAATCATCGCTATCATCTGGATCCGAGTCGGTGTCATCGATGATGATGTAGTCTTCCGGGCGAATCTCCTTGGGTTCTTCGTCTTCTTCTACTGGAGTAGGGCCTCCTATAAATATTGCTAGCTTCATTGTTAGGTCGGCATTCTTATCTACTAGTACTTTGATTTCCTCTTCATAATCTTCACGTGTAAGCTTGAGTTCTTCCTCCAGTTCCTTGATTCTTGTCCTTGCCTTCTTCAGATCTATCATGTCGGCGCACATCTGGTTCTCCTAACGTCGAATGTGCTGGTTTAACTCCTGGATAAAAGCTGCAACTGATCTATCCTTTCTGGTGCTGATCATCTCCCAGTGCTCATCTCGGCGCCCACAAATCTGGTAGATAGTATCCTTAAGATCATTGCGGTAGACTTCTCCAATGCGTCCCATGGCGATGTGAGCTGCCATGCTCTTTCCTAGACTCCAAGTTGGTGCATCAAAAGAAAACTCTATGGGCTCAGTGACTAGCATGAACGTCCTTCCTGGAACTTGAACTTGAATCATCCAGCGCTCCTCTTCAGGTAAAGTGGCGTTGTAGGTTCCGGTGAAGCTTGGTACTCCTATGTTCAGGTATCTAGTGACTTCCTTCAAGTGACGTCCAAAGGGTGTATCTTCATCTGGTTGAGTGAACTTGTTCCTTGCATCTGCCATCCTAAAAGAGTAGAAAAGATGGGAAGTCAAAAAAGAGAGGAGAGTGAGTAGGGATCTAGGTCTTTAGCTTAGTGGTCGTGTCCTACAGTCAACGTGTGCTCTGATACCATCTTGTAGCGACCAGACCTCAAACAGTCCAATCTCTATGCTCAGTGTCATCCCTGGATCAGTAATGCTGACACCACACAGTACTTGAGGGATTTATAACAGAGTAGCAATCACACACTTATTACATCGAGTGTCTCAAAAGAGAACTTATTACAATAAATATGGCTTAAGGCCATCTAATGACGATAACAGCGGAAGGCTTGGAAGATAAGTGAGTCCATCAACTCCAACGGCATCACTGAGTATAGAACCTTGACCTAAAAACTCCTTAATTGTCGACTGAAAAGTCTGCAACATTAACGTTGCAGCCCGAAACGGGTCAGCACATGGAATATGCTGGCAAAGTAACACATAGCGAGTAATGGAATAATCAGGCTATTCTATATGCATATTTGGCTGGTGGAAAGCTCTATGGTTATAGTTTTGCGTAAAGCCAATTTTTCCCTGCTGCAAAGGAATGAATTTTATTTAACCATCATGGTGGTTGTTAAACATTGAGAATGGTTGACAGCATTCTCAATCCCAATTAAGCATCATCATTAAACAAAACCCAACAGAATTAATTTTAGAGTAACATGTTGAGATTCACATGATAATCCAGGTACTAGATACTCAAGATGTCCATAACCGGGGACACGGCTAACCATGATTAGTTCATACACTCTACAGAGGTTTGCGCACTTTTCCCCACAAGACTCGATCTCCTCCGTTGGGATTCTCGCACTACATGGTGTTTGAGAAACGGATGACCGAGACATAGTCTTTCAGAAGCGCTAGCACCTTACGAACGGGTAGACCGTACCAACCTACACCCCCTACATCTGCTAGTCTACCACTGTAAGAGTTCGCACAACTTAGTCAACTACGCTAGAGCCCATAATAGCTTCTGGGTGCACACGGAAGTTTCTAGCATGAAGAATCTCATGATCCCTTTGAGCCTGGGTGGCGGTCCATAAAGAAAAACAGGCAATCGCTGGAATACCCAGGTGCCTCAATCCATCCAGATGTGTATTTAAGTTGCCACCTTAAGTAAACCATTAATTAACAATCTCACATCTGTCATGGATACACTCACCCAATCCACGTCTACTAGCATAGCATGGCAATATAAGCAAACGTAAAAGTAACTCCCAAAGGTTTGATAATAATAGGTAATAGGTACTACCTCAACTACTTCCCAAACCCACAATTTAATTAGATCCTAATCATGCAATGTGTGAGGATATATCTAATGCAATAAAACTGTGTCGGCGTTCTGGGAACGGGGGTCCCCAGACTTGCCTGCCTGCGGCCTGCGGCGTGGCTCAAAGGGGGCCCAGCACGGCCCATCTTCATCAACACAGACCCAAGACCCTCGCGAGGGGCCAAACCTCGCGGGGCGGACGACACGGAGCTTTCTCAGGCATGGCCTCATCAGGCTGGCTCGCGAGGAGGCGGAGAGATCAAGGCGGGGTACCTCACGAGGTGCCCGTGATGCAAGCCAGGACGACCAAGGGCGCTAGGCAGGCGCCAGCCCGCGTAGTGTCCTCCTTTCCTCTTTGGTGCAAAGGGAGCAAGCGCAGGCGAGAGCATCAAGCAAAGGCACCCGTTTCGGTGCAACGAGACCAAGACCAGTCCAACGACAGGGAGGAAGTCATTGTGGAGCCCAAACCAGTGTCACCACCAGAGTCTTTGGCAGGCGAGGACCAACTTTAGTCAGGATAAGTGTACCAGATGTTCCCCTTCAAAATGGCCAATTGTTGGCGCCCTTCCCGCTCAATATTTGGGGAAGAGGCCCAGGGCCTTTGCCTATAAATAGGACTAGCCACCCACAGGGTAGAAGGATCCAGAATCGGCCAACCCAGAAACTAGCCACGATCGCAATCGAGAAGAGAGAGAGAGAGAGAAGGGTGACTGAACTCCCCCTAGCAGTTCATCCCCCCAACCAAGAACAGACCCTCGCGAGGCTGTTCTTCCTTGTATTGCTCATCATCATCAGCCCAAGAGGCAATCCACCACACCACACACTGGAGTAGGGTGTTACACCACAACGGTGGCCCGAACCAGTATAAACCCTGTGTCTCTTGTGCTGTTCTTTCCATAGCTTAGATCTTAGCGTGGCGGTGGGGCGCAGGTAGGTAGAAGGCGAAATCTCCGCGCGCACCCCAGTGTTCGAACCTCAAGGGTCTGCCGGAACCCGAAATTCGACATTTGGCACGACAGGTAGGGGTGCACCGGAACTCGTCTTCCACCACCCCGTTCTCCTCCGACCATCGCATCCATGTCTGACGCTCGTCGGGCCCGCGCCGAGCGCCGGGCCGCTCTCGATTCCCGTGTCGCCCAGACGGCTCCTGTCGGCGGGCGTCCTTGGCGTTCCCCGTCACCTGCCGTCAACGCCGCCACCGGCCCGGCGGGGGACGACCGGCTAGCGTCGTCTCAGCATCCGTCCGTGCGGCAAGATGGCCGCACCGCTACTCCCTCGCTCACCCCAGCTGGTTCTTCGTCCCGCGTGCTCCGCGCGCCCATGGAGGCTCGAGATGTGCTCATCGCGGCAAACGAGCTCCTGCGCTACCGTCCCGTCGACGACGTCTATGAAGAATGGCTTGACCGCGTCGCCGAGCTCGTCCGTGCCGCAGGGGGCTCTCCTGCGCCGTCCATTCCGCTGCACCGCACCTCGCCCCGTGCGGGCGACGAAGCTCCGGCGGAGCCCCGGCCGCCTCCTCCTCAAGTAGGCGCCATGGCTCCAAGGCGCGTGGCCCCTGGGCGTAACCTGCTCCGTCAGGTGCCAGCACGGCAAGAGCAGAGCTGCCAAGAAGTCCCTCGCCCACAAGAAGCTGCCCGGGTGCTCCCTGCTCCTGCACGTCGCGACCATGCTCCTGCTCCCGCACGTCAAGACCCCGTGCTGCTCCCAGATGCAGCGCGTGGGGACATGCAAGACCAAGCTCTCCGTCACCCAAGGCCTCCCGTGGCCACGGCAGGCTGCCGCGCCTTCAGCACCGAGCTACGCAGCATCGCGTGGCCCAGCAAGTTCAAGCCAGACCTGCCTCCTCATTACGACGGCACGGCCGACCCTGCGGAGTTCCTCGAGCTCTATGAGCTGGGCATCGAAGCTGCCAACGGAGACGAGAAGGTCATGGCAAACTGGTTTCCCATGGCGCTCAAGGACGGGGCCCGCACCTGGCTCCAGGCACGATCTCCTCCTAGGACGAGATGCGCACCCGCTTCATCGCCAACTTCCAAGGTACTCGCGACCGGCCACCCGCCGTGAGCGACATGTGCCGCATCAAGCAACAACCCGGAGAGACCCAGCAGAAGTACATCCAGCGCTTCAACAACGCACGCCTCAAGATTCCCAAGGTGATCGAGGAGGCCATCATCTCAGCCTTCTCCGACGGCGTGCGCGATGTCAAGATGAAGGAGGAGCTGGCGATGCATGAAGACCCATGCACTTCCTTGGAGTTGCTCAACTTGGCAACCAAGTGCGCCAGGGCTGAGGAAGGGCGTCTCTCCCTCCTCGAGCTGCCTGCCGCAGACCCAGAAGAGAAGAATCCCAAGGCCAAGGATGTGAAGCGCAAGGGGGCTGCCATACTCGCGGCAGAACCAGACACCAAGCGGGGCAGAGATCAGCCCGAACCTCCCAAGGGCAGTCGATACTGTGTGTACAACGACCTCCACACCCACAACACCGACAAATGTCAAGAGCTCCGAGCCGTGCGAGAATGAAGGATCGGCCGTCGCCCCGACCGCGGTGACCGGGGCTACGGTCGAGGAGGAGGAAGGAACGCAGGACGCTGGGAAGACCGCTGCCCGCGCCAAGGGTGGCGCGATCAACCTCGCGAGGATCGCTGGCAAGACCTGCCTCGCGAGGGAGACTGGAGGGATCAGCCTCGCAAGGATCGCCCGCAAGGCAACGCAGGCCTCCCTTCACTGCCACCGCAGCCAAGGAGAAACAAGGACCGCCATCAGGACGAGGGGGCTGGGGGCTTCCAGGAGCCGCGCGCGATCGCCTGCATCCTGGGCGGGGCTCAAGCCCCAGCCTCTCAACGCATCTTCAAGCAGTTCGCCCGCGAAGTGAACGCAGTCCTCCCCAAGCTGGAAGCCACGCGCCCTCTCAGGTGGTCGGCGTGCGCCATCACGTTCAGCTCAGCAGATCAGCTCAAGTGTGAGGCCACAACCGGAGTCCTCCCGATGCTTTGTTCCCCAATCATTAGCAACGTGGTGGTCACCAGGACCCTCATCGATGGCGGGGCAGGACTGAACGTCCTGTCCGTGGAAACATTCAACAATCTCCAAGTGCCCTACACCCAGCTTCAGCCAACCAAGCCTTTCTCCGGAGTCACCGACGGCTCCACGGTCCCGATTGGGCAGGTCCGCCTCCCTGTCACCTTCGGGGCACGCGACAACTACCGCACCGGGCTCATCGACTTCGACGTCGGTCACATTCGCCTGCCGTACAACGCCATCCTTGGGTACCCAGTGCTGGACAAGTTCATGGCTGTAACTCACCACGGCTACAACGTCCTCAAGATGCCAGGAAGTGGCGGAGTCATCACGGTGCCCTGTGAAGAGAAGGACACGGTGTGTTCCCTGGAACGAGCCTTTCAGGCCGCATCACTGGAAGACCCGGATCGTGGAAGAAGGAAGCTTCACGAGACCGCCCCAAGAAGAAGAAGACATCGTCCGGCCTGCCCCTCAGGAGGCAGGCCCCTCAGGGCCCGCGCCTGCCCAGGGGGAACCTCCTTCCGTCGCATAGGAAAGTGTGCCCGGCGCCCTCCTCAGGCAGGGCTCGAGGGCTCTTCCCTGGAGGGCCACCGACCTGGCTAAGGTCACGAGGGAGGCGCTTGGGCACCACATGGGGGCGTGTTTCGAAGCACGTTTCCCTCAAGAAGGAGTAAGGCAAGGAGGGCCAGACCCTCAGGAGTTCGTCAGCAAGGCCATTCAGGAGCTACAGGAGTCAAGAGTCATGAGAGGCGGCCGCCGCCTACCAGCTATGGCTCCCCATCCAGGCAAGGATGGTGGGCTGCGTGTCTGCATCGACATACCAGGGCTCAATCGAGTCACCTCTCTGGAGCGCCTCTGGCCCTCGCGAGTGGGGCGCTGCGAAGTTCCACCCCACAGCTACGTTCGCATGCCTTACGGCTTGCCGAACGCGACTGCCATGTACCAGTGCCTCATGAGGGGCATCATGGAGGCTCAAGAGGCCAGGCGTTCCGCAGCCCTGGCGGAGATGGAGATGGTCCGCGAGGGGCCACCAGCGCCTCCGGAGCCTCCCCAGGCCCCTGGGCCTGGGGGCTCGTGAGGATCGGCTTCCGCAGCCCACCGAGTCAGCTACACCAACACTCCTTCGTCCTCAACATCATCAGGTGACATCTTTCAAGTTTCATTTCCAGCTGGGAGCGCCCCCCCAGGGCTGCATTATTCCCAGGCCACGTGGGTCCGTCCCTGCGGCATGTATCCCTTTTATTTCATGTTGTTAGCTTACTTTGTTGGGGGTGCCCCACGGGCTGCATCATCCCCAAGTCGCTCGGGCCAGACCCAGCGGCATGTATCCCTTTTGCGTTTATTTCCGGCTATGCGTTCGACCCACCATGCTTGATTATTTGATGCCTATCCACGGCACCTCTTCTTCTCCATGCCGACCACTTGCACGTTAAAGGGGGGGTACCTGAGCATCGCGACTCAGGGCTCTTACTGGCTCTCCAGCCCTCACCCTCTGGCCTTGTCCACGGCATCGTGACCTGGCATACCAGCGACGGCTGAGACCAGCTCGAGGGCCGGGACCCGAAGACGTAGAGTGCCGGCATCTAACCAAGTTTGCAGGGACACATCACAAGATAAGGCCCAGTGCCAGGCGCAACCCACCTAGAGGTAGGGCCCCGTGAGTCCCGCGCTGGCTCATGGGTGCCCAGATACACCTCGCCATGCCCTACCGTGCCAGCCACGTGTCAGGGCGGGGCTGTACACGCCCCGGGGGCTCCTCCAGGAGGGGAGCCCCCTCCCACGTACCAGTGGAAGCACCATGCTCCATGCTGGCTGACGACACTGCCGAGGAACGGCTATGCCCGTACACATACGGAAGCGCTATGCTCCGCGCTGGTGATAAACAACTGAGGGTGGCCCCCGGGCCGCATCAACGTCAGGGAGCCTAGAGCTTAGTGTTTAGCCTCATCCTAACGCCTCCCCTCGGGAGTGTCGCGCGAGGGGGCTGGGCACGGGGGCTGCGCCTGGGTCACGCCCAGACGCACGCCACCTAGCCAGGCCCTCCCGGGCCTAGTTCGTCGTGCGTCTCTCCCCGAGCGGAGCCAAGGTATGAAGGCCGTTTGAGCGTCAAGGGGGACTCCTGAGCATCGCGACTCAGGAGCCTAACTGGTCACGTAGCCCTTCACTCCTTAGTTCCGAAAGGCTAACGGCAGTTGAGGTATGCGCGCGGCCGGGCCCTGCAGACATAGAACGGTAGATCCACCCACATCATACCTCCCTACTTGCTGTTCGTGCGCCAAGGGGGACTCCTGAGCATCGCGACTCAGGAGCCTAACTTGTCAAGTAGCCCCTCACTCCTTGGTCCCGTCCTGGTTTTCGGTCGGGGCTAACGGAGGTTGAGGTATGTCTCAATGCCAAACGCAAGTTTAAACGCCTCCCTGAGGCATGATACGTGTGCAGGAATTAAAGGCAGGACAAGAGCCACAAGGGAGTCACTTGTCGACGGTGGAGCAGCGCGGAGTGGGTTCACCTCATGGAGCAGCGGGGTCGGCAGCGCCTTGCTTCGGCTTGGTGCTGAAGGCCCGGAACTTCCCCAACAGAGCCTCCACACGACCCTTCACGACCTTAGCCGCAGTAGCGGCACGCTCGCCGCTTACTGGCTCCAGCAGGCTGTCGAGGTCGACGCCGGGATCGCGAAGGTAGATGTGGGTGAGGACCCGCGTCAGCGCTGCAGAAGATAGGACACGCGCCTCGGCCACGGCTGTGGGGCCAAGGCCAAGGGCGACATCTTCAAGAGCGTGAACCAGGAAGGGAAGCAGCTTGGCGGGGCCGTCCTCAGCGCCAGCGAGCGGGCTCTCCAGACCGCTGTCGTAAAGCGACCTCAGCGAGGAGCGAGCCTTCGCCTCCATCTCCGTGAAGACCACGCGGTCCTTGGCAAGAACCTGGGCCTTGTCGTCCAGCTTGACCTTCCTCGCCCCCAGCTCCTGCTCCAGCGCGCCTAGGCGGTCGCGGCGCTTCCTGAGCTTGGCCTCCCGGCCCTCGACGGCCGCCTCGCGAGCCTTCACGCCTTCTTCCTGCTCTTGGCGAAGGCGGACCTCTTTCGCGAGCTGGTCCCGCAGGCCTTGCAGCTCGTCCTCCAGCGCCTTGCAGCGACCACGGACGTCGACCACCTCCCCCAGGGCTGTGTCACGAGCAGCCTTCGCCTCAAGGACGGCCTGCCTCACCTCATTGCAAGTCGTCGAGGCCTGGACCAGCGCCGCCCAAATCGAAGCATCGGAGCGAATCCATCCTGAAGCCAGCTCCAAGCGCCCGGCCACCAAGCGAGGGTCGGCGCCAAGAAGATCCTGCCGCAGCCGGTCCAGCTCAGCAGCAACACGATCCAGAACGGCAGGAGGAGTCGGAGAGACAGCGGTCGGTGGAGTAGGAGGAGAAGGCGGCAGCGCGACCACAACATCCTGAGGCAAAGCCTGTTGCACCCCAATGGCAGTAGTGGCGGCAGCAGGCAAAGGCACCTCGGGAGTCACTTGGGCCATGGGGGCTGAGCTCGCCCCAGCCGGCTCAGCCAGGCCTCACGAGGACGACCGGGCAGGAGAAGCCCGCGCGTCACGGTCACCTTCCTTCGCAGGCAGAGGCGCTGCCATGGATGGAACCTCAGGAGCTCCCTTCGGCTTCTTTGTTGCGGGCGCCAGCCTATCCAAGAGATGCGGACGCCAAGCCTCAGAAGCAGAACAAGAAATAAAGACAAGAATCAAGCGCTTACGGGTCGTCGCCAGTAAGCTCAAGCGGCCTCCAGCCAAATTTGAAGCCTGAAAGCCGGCTGAAAGGGTCAACCTCGGGAATCTTGGAAGCGGAAGGCGCGTCTGTGGTCCACCTCGGGGCCGGGGCAGACCCGCGGGAGATCAGCCCGGTCTTGTCCTTCTTCGGGATCGGGGGCAAGCTCCCGCCGTCCTGCTCATCATCATCCTCGTCGTCATCGCTCGGAGAGAGGCGGAGAACGCGGGACCTGCGCCGGGGGAGGGGAGCCCTCGACTCTCGTCAGTCGCCTCGGAGTCAGGCCCTTTTCCCGCTCCCCTCCTTCCTCCTCTTTGCTGGAGTCGTCGGAGGACACGTCCACCGATTCCCCGAGAGTTTCCATGGGCATGGGCCCATCCCCGTTGAAGACGGGCATGGACTCCACTACCTGCTCCCATTCGTCGCGGAGGAACAAGGGCGTAGGAGCGCCCTCCAACCTCGCCACATCGCCCCCGACCAGAGATTGGAGGACCGCAGAGAGATCTTCGTCGGCCAAGTCCACGGGGCTCGGATTGGGCCTCCACATCGGAAGTGAGTACCGCCGAAGCGGAGCCATCTGGTGCTCCAGGAATTCCCTCAGCAGCGACGCGCCGGTCAGCTTCGCTGCCGCCATGTTGGCCGGCCTCAGATCCGCGTCCATCTTCTCCAACACCAGCTTCGCGCGGGGGTCCGCGAGCTTCGCTCGACCCCAATCGCTGGAGCTCGTGGGTTGCTCCATGGGCAAGACCAGCCAGGGGTGGATGCGCCCAGCATCTGCCAAGACCCACTTGCTCCTGAAGCCCTCAATCCTTTTCCCGGGGTTTGAAATGGCAATGGCGCCACCGTACGCGATGAAGCTCGCGCACGCGGAAGCAGGACCGCGAGAGGTCCGGAGGTAGAAGTAGTGGCGTAGCAAGGCCACCGAGGGCTGCACCCCTACGTGAGCCTTGCAGTAATAGGCGAAGATTGCCAGGAGAAGGACGGAGTTGGGGTGGAGATGAAGAGCCTGTAGCCTATAATGGCGGAGGAGAGAGAAGAAGAACTCGAAGAAGGGAGGCACCAGGCCAGCAGCAATGGCGCTTACAAAGAACGGATAGAAGGTGCTCCCTTGGCCCTCAGGGGTGGCGGAGCCGGCCTTGAACACCTTTGCCCCGTCGATGCCCTGCGCCGCCGCCATCCGGCGCAACCGGGCGAGGCTCACCTCCGACACGTTCGGCAAGTCCAGGGCAGACGAGTACCAAGCTCCGGCCGGGGACTGACGAGGCACCATGGCTTCCTAGGTCACGCGGTCGAAGTAGATCTGGAAATTTTGGAGGAAGGAAGGAGAGGCGCAAGAAAGGGGATCTGAGCAGTAACCGGAGAAAGCAAAAAGCAAAGCCTAGGCAGATGCCACTCCTTTATCAACTCGCGCGGCTGTGGAGACGCCCACGTCCAGTCAACCGCCACGCGGCGCCCAAGGCCGCAGGCTGTTAGGGCCCACGGCGCTTCACTCTTGCCCTTTCGCCTCCCTGCACGGCCAAGTACGGGTGCGCCTTGGGCCCGGGGGCTACTGTCGGCATTCTGGGAACGGGGGTTCCCAGACTTGCCTGCCTGCGGCCTGCGGCGTGGCTCAAAGGGGGCCCAGCACGACCCGTCTTCATCAACAGAGACCCAAGACCCTCGCGAGGGGCCAAGCCTCGCGGGGCGGACGACACAGAGCTTCCTCAGGCACGACCTCATCAGGCTGGCTTGCGAGGAGGCGGAGAGATCAAGGCGGGGTACCTCACGAGGTGCCCGTGATGCAAGCCATGACGACCAAGGGCGCCAGGCGGGCGCCAGCCCGCACAGTGTCCTCCTTTCCTCTTTGGTGCAAAGGGAGCAAGCGCAGGCGAGAGCATCAAGCAAAGGCACCCGTTTCGGTGCAACAAGACCAAGACCAGTCCAACGGCAGGGAGGAAGTCATTGTGGAGCCCAAGCCAGCATCAGCACCAGAGTCTTTGGCAGGCAAGGACCAACTTTAGTCAGGATAAGTGTACCAGATGTTCCCCTTCAAAATGGCCAATTGTTGGCGCCCTTCCCGCTCAATATTTAGGGAAGAGGCCCAGGGCGTTTGCCTATAAATAGGACTAGCCACCCACAGGGTAGAAGGATCCAGAATCGGCAACCCCAGAAACTAGCCAGGATCGCAATCGAGAAGAGAGAGAGAGAGAGAGAGAGAGAGAGAGAGAGAAGGGTGACTGAACTCCCCCTAGCAGTTCATCCCCCCAACCAAGAACAGACCCTCGTGAGGCGGTTCTTCCTTGTATTTCTCATCATCATCAGCCCAAGAGGCAATCCACCACACCACACACTGGAGTAGTGTGTTACACCACAACGGTGGCCCGAACCAGTATAAACCCTGTGTCTCTTGTGCTGTTCTTAGCTTAGATCTTAGCATGGTGGTGGGGCGCAGGTAGGTAGAAGGCGAAATCTCCGCGCGCACCCCAGTGTTCGAACCTCAAGGGTCTGCCGAAACCCGAAATCTGACAAACTGGGTAGTTGGAAAGTACGATCAAAGTGTTACTTGCCTTGCTGATGATCCGGGAAACCTAGCGATTCGAGGTAGCAAGCGGCACACTCCGGGTACTCTATCGCAAACAAACAAGCATACAATAACTACTCAACTAATGCACAAGTAAAACTCAAATAAGAGATCTAACCAGAAAGTTCAACTTAAGAACTCCGGTTGGCAAAAAGAATCAAATCGAACGAAGGAACGAAAGACAAACGGCAAAAGAAACAAGCTTCGTTTACTATTCTAGATCTAGGGTAATTTTTACAGTGGCAGAAACTTGTTTAAGTTGGTTAAACGAAAAGAGGGTTCTGAGACGAAACTCCAGGCGCTTGAATTGCCTGATTCCGATAAAGGAGCGAAAAGTTAGACTAAAACGAAAATCGAATCGGAAATCGCGATCTGGAAAATCACGGATTTATACCGAGAAAAAGAAAAACGACGAACGCTCGTTAAAACGAACGAACGGGCGAATGCTCGCTATTTAAATAAACCGGAAAAACCGATCTATTTAAAAAATCCGAAACTAAAAAAATGAACAAAACCGTCGGAAAAACCGAACGGTTTTTTGGGAAAACCGGCGGCGGCGAGGT